>NC_092102.1:39412058-39615915 GCF_045679555.1 Salvelinus alpinus | reverse complement strand
CTATGGGGAGTCCATTCTACACAGGAGGATAACAACAAGCTACCATGGGGAGTCCTTTCTACACAGTAAGATAACAACAAGCTACCATGGGGAGTCCTTTCTACATAGTAAGATAACAACAAGCTACCATGGGGAGTCCATTCTACACAGGAAGATAACAACAAGCTACCATGGGGAGTCCTTTCTACACAGGAAGATAACAACAAGCTACCATGGGGAGTCCTTTCTACACAGGAAGATAACAACAAGCTACCATGGAGAGTCCATTCTACACAGGAAGATAACAACAAGCTGACATGGGGAGTCCATTCTACACAGGAAGATAACAACAAGCTACCATGGGGAGTCCTTTCTACACAGGAAGATAACAACAAGCTACCATGGGGAGTCCATTCTACACAGGAGGATAACAACAAGCTACCATGGGGAGTCCATTCTACACAGTAAGATAACAACAAGCTACCATGGGGAGTCCTTTCTACACAGTAAGATAACAACAAGCTACCATGGGGAGTCCATTCTACACAGGAAGATAACAACAAGCTACCATGGGGAGTCCATTCTACACAGGAAGATAACAACAAGCTACCATGGGGAGTCCTTTCTACACAGGAAGATAACAACAAGCTACCATGGGGAGTCCTTTCTACACAGGAATATAACAACAAGCTACCATGGGGAGTCCATTCTACACAGGAAGATAACAAACATCTACTATGGGGAGTCCATTCTACACAGGAGGATAACAACAAGCTACCATGGGGAGTCCATTCTACACAGGAAGATAACAACAAGCTGACATGCGGAGTCCATTCTACACTGGAAGATAACAACAAGCTACCATGGGGAGTCCTTTTTACACAGGAAGATAACAACAAGCTACCATGGGGAGTCCATTCTACACAGGAGGATAACAACAAGCTACCATGGGGAGTCCATTCTACACAGTAAGATAACAACAAGCTACCATGGGGAGTCCGTTCTACACAGTACGATAACAACAAGCTGACATGGGGAGTCCATTCTACACAGGAAGATAACAACAAGCTACCATGGAAAGTCCATTCTACACAGGAAGATAACAACAAGCTGACATGGGGAGTCCATTCTACACAGGAAGATAACAACAAGCTACCATGGGGAGTCCATTCTACACAGGAGGATAACAACAAGCTACCATGGGGAGTCCTTTCTACACAGTAAGATAACAACAAGCTACCATGGGGATTCCTTTCTATACAGGAAGATAACAAACATCTACTATGGGGAGTCCATTCTACACAGGAGGATAACAACAAGCTACCATGGGGAGTCCTTTCTACACAGTAAGATAACAACAAGCTACCATGGGGAGTCCTTTCTACATAGTAAGATAACAACAAGCTACCATGGGGAGTCCATTCTACACAGGAAGATAACAACAAGCTACCATGGGGAGTCCTTTCTACACAGTAAGATAACAACAAGCTACCATGGGGAGTCCATTCTACACAGGAGGATAACAACAACCTACCATGGGGAGTCCTTTCTAAACAGTAAGATAACAACAAGCTACCATGGGGAGTCCTTTCTATACAGGAAGATAACAACAAGCTACCATGGGGAGTCCATTCTACACAGGAAGATAACAACAAGCTACCATGGGGAGTCCTTTCTACACAGGAAGATAACAACAAGCTACCATGGGGAGTCCTTTCTACACAGGAATATAACAACAAGCTACCATGGGGAGTCCATTCTACACAGGAAGATAACAAACATCTACTATGGGGAGTCCATTCTACACAGGAGGATAACAACAAGCTACCATGGGGAGTCCATTCTACACAGGAAGATAACAACAAGCTGACATGCGGAGTCCATTCTACACTGGAAGATAACAACAAGCTACCATGGGGAGTCCTTTTTACACAGGAAGATAACAACAAGCTACCATGGGGAGTCCATTCTACACAGGAGGATAACAACAAGCTACCATGGGGAGTCCATTCTACACAGTAAGATAACAACAAGCTACCATGGGGAGTCCGTTCTACACAGTACGATAACAACAAGCTGACATGGGGAGTCCATTCTACACAGGAAGATAACAACAAGCTACCATGGAAAGTCCATTCTACACAGGAAGATAACAACAAGCTGACATGGGGAGTCCATTCTACACAGGAAGATAACAACAAGCTACCATGGGGAGTCCATTCTACACAGGAGGATAACAACAAGCTACCATGGGGAGTCCTTTCTACACAGTAAGATAACAACAAGCTACCATGGGGATTCCTTTCTATACAGGAAGATAACAAACATCTACTATGGGGAGTCCATTCTACACAGGAGGATAACAACAAGCTACCATGGGGAGTCCTTTCTACACAGTAAGATAACAACAAGCTACCATGGGGAGTCCTTTCTACATAGTAAGATAACAACAAGCTACCATGGGGAGTCCATTCTACACAGGAAGATAACAACAAGCTACCATGGGGAGTCCTTTCTACACAGTAAGATAACAACAAGCTACCATGGGGAGTCCATTCTACACAGGAGGATAACAACAACCTACCATGGGGAGTCCTTTCTAAACAGTAAGATAACAACAAGCTACCATGGGGAGTCCTTTCTATACAGGAAGATAACAAACATCTACTATGGGGAGTCCATTCTACACAGGAGATTAACAACAAGCTGACATTGGGAGTCCATTCTACACAGGAAGATAACAACAAGCTGACATGGGGAGTCCATTCTATGCAGGAAGATAACAACAAGATAACGTGCCAAGAGCAGAGGGCCATCCCCTGGTATGTGAACCTTCACCTTCAACCCTGAACTGTTACTAGTCATTGTGACAGTGTTGGTTGTTGATTATGTCTTTGCTTGAAGAGTTCAAGATTAGAGAAAAATAGTGAAAAGGTTCAAGTGAACTGAACTAAACTGAACAGGAGGAGAAAAAACGGTTCCAAGTATTTTAGAATTTTATTAGGATCCCCATTAAGCTAATGCTAAAGCAGCAGTTACTCTTCCTGGGGTCCACACAAAACATGAAACATGACATAATACAGAACATTAATAGACAAGTACATCACAAGGACAGAACTACATACATTTAACATAAGTAATACATGCTTTTATCATCATGTGATTCATAAACATGACTGAATGCAGGTGCAACACATGAAAAGGAACATGGAAATGCAGTAACAAGGAGGTGCAGTGTAAATAGGCTGACACTTTTCACTACCTTCCCCCGACGTGAATATAGCTACATTGTCTCGCTAAACTATACATTTGTCATTGTTCTGGGTTTCTCGTAAGGTCTAACCCAAAAATGTGAGAGGTCAAGAATACAATAGAGAGGACATGGTCTTTGACATGGTGTTTTTGACTTAGCTACAGTGCTTAGCTGCCACTCTAACCCAACCTCTCCTTCCAACCCCCACGTGACCTGCACACATACCCCCCCAACCCTCCTTCCATCCCCTACCTGACCTGCACACATACCCCCCCAACCCTCCTTCCATCCCCCACCTGACCTGCACACATACCCCCCCAACCCTCCTTCCATCCCCCACCTGACCTGCACACATACCCCCCCAACCCTCCTTCCATCCCCCACCTGACCTGCACACATACCCCCCCAACCCTCCTTCCATCCCCCACCTGACCTGCACACATACCCCCCCAACCCTCCTTCCATTCCCCACCTGACCTGCACATATACCCCCCCAACCCTCCTTCCATCCCCCACCTGACCTGCACACATACCCCCCCAACCCTCCTTCCATTCCCCACCTGACCTGCACATATACCCCCCCAACCCTCCTTCCATCCCCCACCTGACCTGCACACATACCCCCCCAACCCTCCTTCCATCCCCCACCTGACCTGCACATATACCCCCCCAACCCTCCTTCCATCCCCCACCTGACCTGCACACATACCCCCCCCCAACCCTCCTTACATCCCCCACCTGACCTGCACACATACCCCCCCAACCCTCCTTCCATCCCCCACCTGACCTGCACACATACCCCCCCAACCCTCCTTCCATCCCCCACCTGACCTGCACATATACCCCCCCAACCCTCCTTCCATCCCCCACCTGACCTGCACACATACCCCCCCCCAACCCTCCTTCCATCCCCCACCTGACCTGCACACATACCCCCCCAACCCTCCTTCCATCCCCCACCTGACCTGCACATATACCCCCCCAACCCTCCTTCCATCCCCCACCTGACCTGCACACATACCCCCCCAACCCTCCTTCCATCCCCCACCTGACCTGCACACATACCCCCCCCAACCCTCCTTCCATCCCCCACCTGACCTGCACACATACCCCCCCTTTAACCCACTCAAACAAACACATATAAAGAGCCACAACAAAGCCCTTCCTTAAGCCCCACCCTCCTCCCACCTGCTCAACCCCCTTTACCCTGTTCACTCTATAATTGGCTAGCTGATACTTAAGGCCAAGAGCTTTTAATAAGCAATAGAGGCAGGAGAAAAACTGACAATAACGCCTGCCCTACATCAATTATTGGATACATATCCATCACTCTGTGACTTATACATGACCCCAGGCACCTGCCAGTAGGAGTATTGACCGGCCAGGCTCTCCCCAGTGCAAGTGACAAGTTCCATTTGCAATCACATTTATTAAACGGCTGTTAGAATGAGTAAAGGCATGCACAGCCACAGCCACAGCTATAGCCTGTCTCGGTTTAACAACCCCCTAAGATTTTATTCACTATACTGAACAAAAATATAAACGTAACATGCAACAACTTCAAAGATTTTACTGAGTTACAGTTCATATAAGGAAATCAGTCAATTGAAATAAATTAATTAGGCCCTAATCTATGGATTTTACATGACTGTGCTGGGGCGAAGCCATGGGTGGGCCTGGGAAGGGCATAGGCCCATCCGCTTGGGAGCCAGACCAACCCACTCAGGTCCAGCCAATCAGAATGAGTTTTTCCCCACAAAAGGGCTTTATTACAGGCAGAAAAACTTCTCAGCAGCCCCCCTCCCCCTCCTCAGATGATCACGGAGGTGAAGAAGCCGGATGTGGAGGTCCTGGGCTGGCGTGGTTACACGTGGTCTGTGGTTGTGAGACTGGTTGGATGTACTGCCAAATTCTCTAAAACGATGTTGGAGGTGGCTTATGGTAGAGAAATTAACGTTAAATTCTCTGGCAACAGCTCTGTTGGACATTCCTGCATTCAGCATACCAATTGCATGTTCCCTCAAAATTTGAGACATCTATGGCATTGTGTTGTGTGACAAAACAGCACATTTTAGAGTGGCTTTTTATTGTTCCCAGCACAAGGTGCACCTGTGTATTGATCAAGCTGTTTAATCAACTTCTTGATATGCCACACCTGTCAGGGGGATGGATTATCTTGGCAAAGGAGAAATGCTCACTAACAGGGATGTAAACAAGATAAGCTTTTTGTGTGTATGGCACTTTTCTGGGATCTTTTTTTTCAGCTCAGGAAACTCTTTACATGTTGCATTTATATTTTTGTTCAGTAGAATTTGAGGAAGAGCGAAATAATACATGAATGTATAACATTGATGAATAAGGGAATGAATATGTGATGAATGAGTGGTATGAACGGACATGGTTTCTGGTTGATGATCGGGATTATTTGTACCTTCTTTTATAGCTCCTCAGCCCCTAACCATACCCGTCTCTCCTTGCCCCCTGTCCACAACTGACAGTGTGAATGGCTTTTTCTCTAGAACCTTCTAATATCATTTTCTGTAGATACTGTATCACATCTTTATGAAGCTCTTGTGTGTGTGTGTGTGTGTGTGTGTGTGTGTGTGTGTGTGTGTGTGTGTGTGTGTGTGTGTGTGTGTGTGTGTGTGTGTGTGTGTGTGTGTGTGTGTGTGTGTGTGTGTGTGTGTAAATGACAGCTCGTCAACATGAGTAATACCATTATTTTTTAATTATATGTTTGTAAAGCGCTGTGCTGTTTGCGCAAGTCCAGCAGGTCTATTCCTATGGCATTAGAGATGTGACAGGCAAACAAGGGCCCCATCTCCAGGCCAAACCCCCATCAAAACATTAAAAGAGAGAGTGAGAGTGGGGGAGAGAGCGTGAGAATGGGAGAGAGAGAGAAAGAAGGGGAGAGAGAGAGTGAGAAGGAGAGAGAGAGAAAAGGGGAGAGAAAGAGTGAGAAGGAGAGAGAGTGAGAGAGGGGGAGCGAGAGAGAGAGTGAGTGTTGAGGAGGAGAAATTATGAAGGGGGTTGTAAAGCAGCCACTCCCCCTCCCTCTGCCTTCTTTCCTACTCCCTCCTCCCTCCACCATCCTCCCTCCTCCATCCATCCTGCTCCCTTCATTCCCTGGCCCGTAGAGTTATGCCTCCCTTAATTGGCTTCAGTAGTGTTCAGAGCAAACAGTTTAAATAAGTAAAAGAGAGATGGTGTCACAGGAAAGGAGAGTGGGGAAGAAGAGCTGGACTTGGCTGACATGGCAGGGATGGGGGAGGCACAGAGAGGGGGAGAGTATGGGCAAGAGAGCTGATGGGGGTGATATTCCAGAGGGTGGAGACGAGTGACGTGTAGGGGAAGGAGAGCTGAGCTAGGCTGACGGGGGATAGATGTGGGGAGGCAGGTATAGAATGAGGGAGTATAGCTGACAGGGGAGAGATGTGGGGAGGCAGGTATAGAATGAGGGAGTATAACTGACAGGGGAGGAAGAGGAAGAGAGAGTCTAGCTGATGGGGAGAGACAGGGGAGGAAGGGAGTGATGGGGGAGTAACGGGGGAGGGAGTGATGGGGAGGGATGGGGGAGGGAGGGAGTGATGGGGGAGTGACGGGAGAGGGAGGGAGTGATTGTGGAGGGACGGGGGAGGGAGTGATGGGGGAGTAACGGGGAGGGAGGGAGTGATGGGGAGGGACGGGGGAGGGAATGAGTGATGGGGGAGTGACGGGAGAGGGAGGGAGTGATGGGGGAGTATAGCTGACAGGGGAGGAAGAGGGAGAGAGAGTCTAGCTGACGGGGGAGGGAGTGATGGGGACGTGACAGGGGAGGGAGGGAGTGATGGGGAGGGAAGTAGTGATGGGTGAGAGACTGGGGAAGGAAGGGAGTGATGGAGGAGAGACGGGGGAGGGAGTGATGGGGGAGTGATTGGGAGGGAGGGAGTAGTGATGGGGAGGCAGGGAGGGATGGAGAAGAGACGGGGAGGGAGTGATGGGGAAGTGATGGAAGAGAAACGGGGAGGGAGGGAGTAATGGGGAGTGATTTGGAGGGAGGGAGTGATGGGGAGTAACGGGGGAGGGAGGGAGTGATGGGGGAGTAACGGAAGAGGGAGGAAGTGATGGTGGAGGAGAGACGGGGGAGGGAGGGAGTGATGGTGGAGGAGAGACGGGGGAGGGAGGGAGTGATGGTGGAGGAGAGATGGGGAGGGAGTGATGGGGGAGTAACGGAAGAGGGAGGAAGTGATGGTGGAGGAGAGACGGGGGAGGGAGGGAGTGATGGTGGAGGAGAGATGGGGAGGGAGTGATGGGGGAGTAAGGGGGAGGGAGGTATTGATGGGGGAGTAACGGGAGAGGGATGAAGTGAAGGTGGAGGAGAGACGGGGGAGGGAGGGAGTGATGGTGGAGGAGAGATGGGGAGGGAGTGATGGGGGAGTAAGGGGGAAGGAGGGATTGATGGGGGAGTAACGGGAGAGGGATGAAGTGAAGGTGGAGGAGAGACAGGGGAGGGAGTGATGGTGGAGGAGAGACGGGGGAGGGAGTGATGGGGGAGTTACGGGGGAGTGATAGGGGAGTAATGGGGGAGTGGTGGGGGAGTGACGGGAGAGGGTGGAGTGATGGGGGAGTGATGGGGTAGTGACGGGCAGCCCACAGGTACAGGGCTCCATTACCTCCTGACCCTGACGTTTAATCAGGCGTCTCTCTGACATGTTTATAAGGCTGAACTTTGCAGTGCTATTAGAGGCTGCTAGACACGCCGGGCCCCGGCCCCATACCCCGGCCCCTAGGGCGGGCCTGGCCCTTTACCTCCTCTTTTCACCTATTATATGCTAATTACCACCACTCTTATAGCGCACTTACAAGGAGTTAATTTAGTGGGCCATTACACTGGTCTATATTTCAGGGTGCACTGTGGATAGCCCTCGTGGGGCTTTGGGGAGCTGTGGAGCGAGGGATGGAGGGATGGAGGGATGGATGGATGGAGGAAAGGGTGAAGGGTAGTTTATATCCTGCAGGGCAGAAGAGATGAGAGGAGTGTGGGAGCTCTCCTCTCTGTGCTATCTCTGTCTGGATGGGAAGAATTAAAGAGCTGGCAGTTTGTGAGATGCACAGACAGAAAGGGAGAGAGAGAGCTCCAATCCAAGTGTGCTAAACTGTTTAGATTAGGGTAATAGTTTGACTGAATAGAGGAGCATTGTCTGTGTGTGAGTATGTGTGTGTGCGTTTGTAAGTGTGTGTTTGTGTGCGTTTGTACATCCCTTTGTGCAGTGCACTGCCATACATCCCTCAGTGTTAAGGTGTGAACAGTACCACACACCGCATCAGAACTCCCTCTGCTGAGCTGAGCTGCTAGCTAGTGAAGTGCACCAGGCAGCACTTGAGCCCAGATTAATAGGTGACATTTACGAGTGAGTGTGTGAGTGTGTGCGAGAGTTGCAGGATCAGGACTGTGTGATATAGAGCCCACTATCACCTAGACAGGAGTAAACTACTCCAACTCCCCGGGAACCCTAAAGGGCAAGCCTAATAGCTGCCTACTGATATATACCCTTTCAGCGCAACAACTTTTATTCAAGAGCCCCTTGTTGCACCCGTCTTTCTCCTCTCTCACTATTTATGAACATATTAAAGGTGTGCGTTGCTGTTATTCGCTGGTTGGGTACTTTTACCGCCACCCGTGATGAGCCCTCATCCTGTAACCTGCTGTAAGCTTATTTCATCCTGCTCTATTCAACACCACTCGTTTCCTTTCATCCTTTTTCCCCCTTATTGCATGTCAAGCTACTTCCTGGTTTGTAATGTCTGTAACCAGCTATAAATCTCTCCTTTACATACATGCATATTATGTTCCAATTCAGCCATTATAGATAGAAACTTCTGTTAAATGACAGATAAAAGTGGGTGTTCTCCTACACTGAAGCAGTCATATTGGACTGTACAGTTCCTTCCAGATCTTTGACGCCACATACCTTGACCCTTTAATGTTTTTCCACCAGCTTAGAGACACAGAGACACAGCCAATGCAGAGGCCTCGTGAAATATTCATACTAAAGACTGGTGGCGCTGAATGCTGATCCCCTTCCAGGAACAGGTGGGGTGAGAGGGCCTGGTCCTCCCCTCCTCTCCTCCAGGACAGAGCCACTAGGCCTGGGCAGAGGCTCTACCTCGCTGCCCCTGACTGACCACATGCCCACGCCCCGGCCATCCCCATTAGCAAAGATCAATGGTGTTTTGCTTATTTATCTCAACAGCCTTCAGTACAGTCCCAGCGGCTCTACTTCACTCTTTACTTCACTTTGGTCTCAGGGTAGACAGAAACTCCTGTTGTACTACCTGTCCGGGGATGACCAGTGACACAGGCTGATACAATTGGTGCTGACAGAATTGTTTTCATCGTTTTCATAATTTTTCTTGCTTTCATTTTCCTTTCTGTTTTCCTGGTCGGTTGTTGTCATCTTCGTGATCGTTGTTATCATCATCATCATCATCATCATCATCAGCAGCAGCATCTTGTCTTAGCGGTGGAGGCAGCATGATTCAGTGGTTGGTGTTTTTGCAGTCTGTTGATTGGGCGAGGAAGAGTAGAAGGATACAAGCCAAGGTGCTAATTTATGACCACACTTAGAGAGGGGAATCAATGGGAGATAATGTCCATAGGTTGGAGTGGAAAACACTTGAGTTTTTAGTGTGACATCAGTAAAGCAGAGTCCTTTCATAGCGTTTCTCTCTCTCTCTCTCTCTCTCTCTCTCTCTCTCTCTCTCTCTCTCTCTCTCTCTCTCTCTCTCTCTCTCTCTCTCTCTCTCTCTCTCTCTCTCTCTCTCTCTCTCTCTCTCTCTCTCTCTCTCTCTCTCTCTCTCTCTCTCTCTCTCTCTCTCTCTCTCTCTTTGTCTTTCGCCCTCGCTTTCATTCTACGTGTATTATCATAGCAATGTGTCATGGACAGCATTCACAAGAAGGCTCCAGCCTGACCGTAAAACAACAACAATATCACATCTTTCGTGACCCATTTCCGGGAATGTTTCTCCTTTCTTCCCTTTTCCCAGATGGGAGCGACACACCTTCTCGGACTCAGCAGAATGTTCCAGAGCTGGAGTTGCCTGGGAAAGTATTTTTCCCCTTCTCCCTGGAAGGGACACTCGCCTGGCTGTTCCAAGCCATACAAACGGGATATGGGTTTAGTCTCTGTGTGTGTGTTTGTCTGGATGTGAATGTGTAGGTATGCCTCTGCGTTTATTTGCGTGTGTGTACAGATGTCTACATTAGTGTGCTTGTGTAAGCTCCCAGGAGAGGTGCGGAGGGCAAGGGGGGTTGTGTTTTGACTAGATCAGGTGTACAGTCCATAATCCCCCTTTCACGTCTGCATCCACGGTCACGCTCAGATCACATGAAAACACACACACACAGAGAGAGAGAGCGAGAGCGACAGAGAGAGAGACAGAGAGAGAGAGAGAGAGAGAGAGAGAGAGAGAGAGAGAGAGAGAGAGTGAGAGGAACCACTAATGAAAAAGAAAAGAGAAAGGAAAACCTGTCTGTTCCCAGTGCACAGGGGTTCCTGCCCCCTACACAAATAATATCTGTGTCTATGGGCGTTTTCACATGAAATTCGGTACCTTAGTTCGGTTTCCTGCAGAGTTTGTGAGAATTCTACAGAAAACGATTTGCTTTCACAAGATCTGAAAGTAACAGTTTCAGGGTACGATTAACAGTCTACATGACGTTAGCAAGCTAGCTTATTTACAACGGGCAAAAAAGTTGACTCAAAAAAGTTGGATATTAACTCTCCAGGATCCAGATCATAAGGGGATATATGAAAGCACCTTATATCAAACATAATACATGGTAATGGAATGAAATTGAACCAGGCCTCTGATCTGCTTCATAGAGGCAGAGGGAGGAGGGGGAAGTGGGAGAGAGAGTGAAAGAAAGAGGGAGATAAGAGGGAGAGCGAGGCTGGGAGGAGGGGATATGGAAGGTGCTAGGAAGGGGAGGCAGACATCAAATTGCCAGCCTTGCCCTTCTGGCCACCTCTGACCTGGCAAATTTAAGGGTCAGGTGTCTTAGTAGATAGTTAAACCTAGCTGGAAGTTTGACCCATCCTTCCCTCTGAAGCTACCATTCCCCAGCCTCTCCCTACCATCCTCCTGCAATCCAGCCCACCAATAATCCACAGCCAATCAATAGTAACTGTTCTCTCGATAATTCATAACATTAACATGCGCTCAATGGCCCGGTGGATGGATGGTGAAGACATAGGAGGGCCATCATTCCACTATTGATCCCCTAGAAGGGAGTCGATAGGCGGGGAGGTGATGGAGTTATAGCCCCCTGCCTTCTGGAGCTACAGCTGGAGAACCAGCACACGCACACACGAAAGCACACACACACACACTCACACACACACACACACACACACACACACACACACACACACACACACACACACACACACACACACACACACACACGCACACACGCACACACGCACACACGCAAGCACGCACGCACGCACGCACGCACTCACACACTCACACACATGTCGGGGTGTGTATGTAATGAGTTCTACGGGACTGTATTGCCATGCACTGTGAATGTGCCTGAGGGAGATTTCCTGCATAGATAAGAGAAGGGAATCCATTTAATTACCCCCTAGAGCCCAGGCCTCTACCCTAACACTACTCCCCAACACTACTCCTCAACACTGCCCCTCAACACTACTCTCCAACACTACTCCTCAACACTACTCCCCAACACTACTCCTCAACACTACTCCCCAACACTACTCCCCAACACCACTTCCCAAATAATACTTCCCCAACACTACTCCTCAACACTACTCCCCAACACTACTCTCCAACACTACTCTCCAACACTACTCCTCAACACTACTCCCCAAAACTACTCCTCAACACTACTCCCCAACACTACTCCTCAACACTACTCCCCAACACTACTCTCCAACACTACTCCTCAACACTACTTCCCAACACTACTCCGCAACACTACTCCCCAACACTACTCTCCAACACTACTCCTCAACACTACTTCCCAACACTACTACCCAACACTACTCCTCTTCACTACTCCTTAACACTACTCCTCAATAATACTTCCCCAATAATACTCTCCCTAGCATTACTTCCCCAACATTACTTCCCCAACACCACTCCCCAACACTACTCCACAACACTCCTGCTTAACTCTACTCCCCAACACTACTCCTCAACATTACTCCTCAACACTACTCCCCAACACTACTCCCCAACTCTACTCCTCAACACTACTCCCCAACACTACTCCCCAACATCACTCCTCAGCACTACTCCCCCAATACTACTCCCAACACTACACCGGAACACTACTCCCCAACACTACTCCGCAACACTACTCCCCAACACTACTCCCCAACACTACTCCCCAACACTACTCTCCAACACTACTCTCCAACACTACTCCCCAATAATACTCACCAACACTACTCCCCAACACTACTCCCCAACACTACTCTCCAACACTACTCCCCAACACTACTCCGCAACACTACTCCCCAATAATACTCTCCAACACTACTCCCAACACTACTCCCCAATAATACTCTCCAACACTACTCCCAACACTACTCCCCAATAATACTCTCCAACACTACTCCCAACACTACTCCCCAATAATACTCTCCAACACTACTCCCAACACTACTCCCCAACACTACTCCCCAATACTACTCCGCAACACTACTCCCAACACTACTCCCCAATACTACTCCGCAACACTACTCCACAACACTACTTCCCCAACACTTCTCACCAACACTACTCATCCAGCAGAGATGAAGAGGGAATCCATTTATTTACCCCCTAGAGCCCAACATTACTTCCCCAACACTACTTCCCCAACATTACTTCCCCAACACTACTTCCCCAACACTACTCCCCAACACTACTCCGCAACACTACTCCTCAACACTGTTTCCACAATAATACTTCCCCAACACTGCTCCTCAACACTACTCCTCAACACTGCTCCTCAACACTACTCCGCAACACTACTCCTCAACACTGTTTCCACAATAATACTTCCCCAACACTGCTCCTCAACACTACTCCTCAACACTACTCCTCAACACTGCTCCCCAACACTACTCCCCAACACTGCTCCTCAACACTACTCCCAACACTACTCCCCAATAATACTTCCCAACACTACTCCCAACACTGTTTCCACAATAATACTTCCCCAACACTACTTCCCAAACATTTCTCCCCAACACCCCTTCCCCAATAATACTTCCCCAATAATACTTCCCCAACACTGCTCCCCAACACTACTTCCCTACACTACTCCCCAACACTGTTTCCCCGACAGTCCCACCAGATCTTTCAACTGTAAACCAGTGCAACCACCATGTTCTTTCACTGCTTTCTCAGTTCTCCCATTGAGCCACAGTCTCCTAAACTCTCCTCTCCCCCCAGCTCTCTCCATCCCTCTCAGTCTCCTAACCTCTCCTCTCCTTCCAGCTCTCTCCATCCCTCTCAGTCTCCTAACCTCTCCTCTCCCCCCAGCTCTCCACATCCCTCTCAGTCTCCTAACCTCTCCTCTCCTTCCAGCTCTCTCCATCCCTCTCAGTCTCCTAACCTCTCCTCTCCTTCCAGCTCTCTCCATCCCTCTCAGTCTCCTAACCTCTCCTCTCCCCCCAGCTCTCTCCATCCCTCTCAGTCTCCTAACCTCTCCTCTCCTTCCAGCTCTCTCCATCCCTCTCAGTCTCCTAACCTCTCCTCTCCTTCCAGCTCTCTCCATCCCTCTCAGTCTCCTAAACTCTCCTCTCCTCCAAGCTCTCTCCACCCCTCTCAGTCTCCTAACCTCTCCTCTCCTTCCAGCTCTCTCCATCCCTCTCAGTCTCCTAACCTCTCCTCTCCTTCCAGCTCTCTCCATCCCTCTCAGTCTCCTAACCTCTCCTCTCCTTCCAGCTCTCTCCATCCCTCTCAGTCTCCTAACCTCTCCTCTCCTTCCAGCTCTTTCCATCCCTCTCAGTCTCCTAACCTCTCCTCTCCTTCCAGCTCTCTCCATCCCTCTCAGTCTCCTAAACTCTCCTCTCCTTCCAGCTCTCTCCATCCCTCTCAGTCTCCTAACCTCTCCTCCCAGCTCTCTCCATCCCTCTCAGTCTCCTAACCTCTCCTCTCCTTCCAGCTCTCTCCATCTCTCTCAGTCTCCTAACCTCTCCTCTCCTACCAGCTCTCTCCATCCCTCTCAGTCTCCTAATCTCTCCTCTCCTCCCAGCTCTCTCCACCCCTCTCAGTCCCCTAACCTCTTGTTCTCTATTTCCAGCTCTCTCCATCCCTCTCAGTCTCCTAACCTCTCCTCTCCCCCCAGCTCTCTCCATCCCTCTCAGTCTCCTAACCTCTCCTCTCCCCCCAGCTCTCTCCATCCCTCTCAGTCTCCTAACCTCTCCTCTCCCACCAGCTCTCTCCATCCCTCTCAGTCTCCTAACCTCTCCCCCCAGCTCTCTCCATCCCTCTCAGTCTCCTAACCTCTCCCCCCAGCTCTCTCCATCCCTCTCAGTCTCCTAACCTCTCCTCCCAGCTCTCTCCATCCCTCTCAGTCTCCTAACCTCTCCTCTCCTTCCAGCTCTCTCCATCTCTCTCAGTCTCCTAACCTCTCCTCTCCTACCAGCTCTCTCCATCCCTCTCAGTCTCCTAATCTCTCCTCTCCTCCCAGCTCTCTCCACCCCTCTCAGTCCCCTAACCTCTTGTTCTCTATTTCCAGCTCTCTCCATCCCTCTCAGTCTCCTAACCTCTCCTCTCCCCCCAGCTCTCTCCATCCCTCTCAGTCTCCTAACCTCTCCTCTCCCACCAGCTCTCTCCATCCCTCTCAGTCTCCTAACCTCTCCCCCCAGCTCTCTCCATCCCTCTCAGTCTCCTAACCTCTCCTCCCAGCTCTCTCCACCCCTCACAGTCCCATAACCTCGTGTTCTCTATTTCCAGCTCTCTCCATCCCTCTCAGTCTCCTAACCTCCTGTCCTTTCTTTCCAGCTCCCTCCATCCCTCCCAGTCCCCAAACCTCCACTCCTCCCAGCTCTCTCCATCCCTGCCAGTCCCCTAACCTCCTCTCCTCCCTGTTCCCTCCTCTCCTCTCCTCTTTTCCCATCTCTCTCCGTACCTCCCGGTCACCTAACCTCCTTTCCTCCCAGTGCTCTCCATCCCTCCCAGTCCCCTCCTCTCCTCCCAGTGCTCCACATCCCTCCCAGTCCCCTAAGTGCCTCTCCTCTCCTCCCAGTGCTCTCCATCCCTCTCAGTCCCCTCCTATCCTCCCAGCGCTCTCCATCCCTCTCAGTCCCCTCCTATCCTCCCAGCGCTCTCCATCCCACTCAGTCCCCTCCTCTCCTCCCAGTGCTCTCCATCCCTCTCAGTCCCCTCCTCTCCTCCCAGTGCTCTCCATCCCTCTCAGTCCCATCCTATCCTCCCAGCGCTCTCCATCCCGCTCAGTCCTCTCCTGTTCTCCCAGCGCTCTCCATCCCGCTCAGTCCTCTCCTGTCCTCCCAGCGCTCTCCATCCCGCTCAGTCCCCTCCTCTCCTCCCAGCGCTCTCCATCCCACTCAGTCCTCTCCTATCCTCCCAGTGCTCTCCATCCCGCTCAGTCCTCTCCTGTCCTCCCAGCGCTCTCCATCCCGCTCAGTCCTCTCCTCTCCTCCCAGCGCTCTCCATCCCTCTCAGTCCTCTCCTCTCCTCCCAGCGCTTTCCATCCCGCTCAGTCCCCTCCTCTCCTCCCAGCGCTCTCCATCCCACTCAGTCCTCTCCTATCCTCCCAGTGCTCTCCATCCCGCTCAGTCCTCTCCTGTCCTCCCAGCGCTCTCCATCCTGCTCAGTCCTCTCCTCTCCTCCCAGCGCTCTCCATCCCGCTCAGTCCTCTCCTGTCCTCCCAGCGCTCTCCATCCCGCTCAGTCCTCTCCTGTCCTCCCAGCGCTCTCCATCCCGCTCAGTCCTCTCCTCTCCTCCCAGCGCTCTCCATCCCGCTCAGTCCTCTCCTCTCCTCCCAGCGCTTTCCATCCTGCTCAGTCCTCTCCTCTCCTCCCAGCGCTCTCCATCCCGCTCAGTCCTCTCCTCTCCTCCCAGCGCTCTCCATCCCGCTCAGTCCTCTCCTCTCCTCCCAGTGCTCTCCATCCCGCTCAGTCCCCTCCTCTCCTCCCAGCGCTCTCCATCCCGCTCAGTCCTTTCCTCTCCTCCCAGCGCTCTTCATCCCGCTCAGTCCCCTCCTATCCTCCCAGCGCTCTCCATCCCGCTCAGTCCTCTCCTATCCTCCCAGCGCTCTCCATCCCGCTCAGTCCTCTCCTCTCCTCCCAGCGCTCTCCATCCCACTCAGTCCTCTCCTCTCCTCCCAGCGCTCTCCATCCCGCTCAGTCCTCTCCTGTCCTCCCAGCGCTCTCCATCCCGCTCAGTCCTCTCCTGTCCTCCCAGCGCTCTCCATCCCGCTCAGTCCCCTCCTGTCCTCCCAGCGCTCTCCATCCCGCTCAGTCCCCTCCTCTCCTCCCAGCGCTCTCCATCCCACTCAGTCCTCTCCTCTCCTCCCAGCGCTCTCCATCCCGCTCAGTCCTCTCCTGTCCTCCCAGCGCTCTCCATCCCGCTCAGTCCCCTCCTCTCCTCCCAGCGCTCTCCATCCCGCTCAGTCCTCTCCTCTCCTCCCAGCGCTCTCCATCCCGCTCAGTCCTCTCCTGTCCTCCCAGCGCTCTCCATCCCGCTCAGTCCCCTCCTGTCCTCCCAGCGCTCTCCATCCCGCTCAGTCCCCTCCTGTCCTCCCAGCGCTCTCCATCCCGCTCAGTCCTCTCCACTCATTCCATTCACCCCAAAGCTCTCCCACCTCTCCCCATCTTTCACCACCTCTGCTCCTACTCTTCCCTCATATCTCCAAATCTCTCCCAAAGCTCCCATCTGTCCTTTCCTCTTCATCATCCTTTATATTAGTTGTCCCATCCCAGGAGTCTTTCCCAGTCAGTCCTCCCAGCAATGCTTTCATTTCATCTCACTTTTCCCACATCTCTGATCTCAAGAGGATGACTGGCTGTCATGGCCTTGGACACCCATGAAGAGAGAGAGACAAAACACACACACACACACACACACACACACACACACACACACACACACACACACACACACACACACACACACACACACACACACACACACACACACACACACACACACACACACACACACACACACACACACACACACACACACACACACACACACACACACACACACACACAGAGAGAGAGACAGTACACAAGTACACACAGAGAACATACACACACATTAACACGCACATTCATACACACAGAGTAAGTTATGTGTGTATGGCGGTGAGGTGGGGGGACGTTAGCCCTGGGTTATCTCTGGGGAGAACTCCAAACTCAATTCCAATCTTTTTCACTTTAGGTGTGTTAGGGAGGAGGAAGATGGAGGGAGGGGGTTGGAGGGTGGTGGAGGGAGGGTGGTGGGTGGAGAGAGGAGGATGGAGTGTGGTGGATGGAGGGTGGTGGAGGGAGGGTGGTGGGTGGAGAGAGGAGGATGGAGTGTGGTGGATGGAGGGTGGTGGAGGGAGGGTGGTGGGTGGAGGGTGGAGGAGGGAGGGGGATGGAGGGAGGGTGGTGGATGGAGGGTGGAGGAGGGAGGGGGATGGAGGGAGGGAGGGTGGAGGATGCAGAGAGGAAGATGGAGTGTGGTAGATGTTGGGTGGAGGAGGGTGGAGGACGGAGGGGGGTGGATGGAGGGAAGGGGATGGAGGGGGTGGATGGAGGGAGGGGGATGGAGGGAGGGGATTGGAGGGGAAAGGGAGGAGGGAGGGGGATGGAGGGAGGGAGGGTGTTGGAGGGTGGTGGATGGAGAGTGGTGGATGGAGGGTGGAGGATGGAGGGGGTGGGTGGAGGGAGGGGGTTGGAGGGGAAAGAGAGGAGGGAGGGGGATGGAGGGAGGGAGGGTGTTGGAGGGTGGTGGATGGAGAGTGGTGGATGGAGGGTGGAGGATGGAGGGAGGGGATGGAGTGTGGTGAATGGTGGGTGGAGGAGGGGGGAGGATGGAGGGAGGGGGTTGGAGGGGAAAGGGAGGAGGGAGGGGGATGGAGGGAGGGGATGGAGTGTGGTGAATGGTGGGTGGAGGAGGGGGGAGGATGGAGGGAGGGGGGTGGAGGGTGGAGGATGGAGGGTGGAGCCAGAATAGCTTCAATGCACCTTGGCATAGATTCTACAAGTGTCTGGAACTCTATTGGCAACATCATTCTTCCATGAGAAATTCCATAATGTGGTGTTTTGTTGATGGTGGTGGAAAACGCTGTCTCAGGCGCTGCTCTAGAATCTCCCATAAGTGTTCAATTAGGTTTAGATCTGATGACTGAGAAGTCATCTCTCCTTTCCTTAACCCGATTGAGGATTTTTTCCCCACATGGAGGTGGAAGGTATGTGATAGGCGCCCTCACGAACAAGCCACCCTTCTCCAGGCCATGGATGACACATGCTATGTCATTATGGCAGACCAGTGTCAGGCCTGGATTCACCATGTCCGAAGATTCTTCCCGATATGTTTGGCTAAAGAAAACATCCATTGTGATGTGGATGAGAACCTGTGGCCAAATCCACAAGACAGGGTTGAGGGAAATATAGAAGTACAGTAATCAATCCTTTGTTTTGCTTCTTACAGTAAGCCAGGTGAGGAACACTGCAGTTGACATTTTACTGTAGTTTTTTTCTTTTTTTGTAGCTAATTAGTTTTGCTTTGATTCAAAGAAACCTATGTTGTGATTTTATTGTATTTCATCAATACATTTCATATTTTGTTCAATGATTCCACAGTGTCTGTAGTGTTCTCTCTTCTAGCCCTTTTACAGTGATGTATTTAGGTGTAGTAGCATAATGAAACATGTGTCACATATTTTGTACTACAATATTTAATGATTGTACGAACAACTACACAGTGAAACTATCGGTATCTTGTGTGTGGGTGATCTAAATGAATGTTCCTATGGTATTTCATGATAAATGAGTTATTTGAACCAATGATTCGGCAAGTGCAAGGTTTCTTTAAAGACATGAATGCACAAAGAAATGTTTTGAACATTGGACAGCCTGTGTTACAAGTGATGACCGTTTTGAGTTTTGTGTCTAGAGTTTGAAAAATTACCACAAGGTTCTGAAATGAGTGCCAAAGTGATTGTAAAAAACTGTGACTGAGGAACCACACCTGTAGAAAAATCGTCTTTCACTCTGCTTCGTATCCCTCATTTACTCTACTGTTTACTTTATTTTGGCACTTACCTGTCTGTGTGAGCTTGCATTTCTTAGTGTGCGCATGTGTGTGTGTGTGTGTGTGTCTGTGTGTGTGTGTGTGTGTGTCTGTGTGTGCATGTGTTTCTGCATGCGTGCATGTGTATGTGTGTGTGTGCTTGTGTGTGTGTGTGGACTGTGGCTCAGGACCGCTCTGAAGCAGCTCTTGTCTCATTAGCATGTCAATTGACTACATCTGTTTTGCACATGAAAGGGCCAGGATGTGTAGGAGGACAAGAGAAAGATGGAGGGATGGGGAGGGTAGGAGGGCTGAGGGACGAGTGCGTATTTATCTCCACCGTGTAGGAATCTGTACTGAGAGTGCACTTATTAAGAATCACAACACTCTACTCCTTCTGCTTGTACACACTGATCTCTCTCTCTCTCTCTCTCTCACACACACACACACACACACACACACACACACACACACACACACACACACACACACACACACACACACACACACACACACACACACACACACACACACACACACACACACACACACACACACACACACACACACTGGTCTTCTTTCTTTGCTGAAAATACTTTCTTCCAAACACATTTCAGATGCACTATAACATTTTCTGTATTTTTTACACATGAGGAGGTGATGAGGTGGAGAGGGTGAGCAGGTGGAGAGGGTGAGGTGGTGAGGAGGTGGAGAGGGTGAGGAGGTGGAGAGGGTGAGGAGGTGGAGAGGGTGAGGTGGTGAGGAGGTGGATAGCGTGAGGAGGTGGAGAGGGTGATGAGGTGGAGATGGTGAGGAGGTGGAGAGCGTGAGCAGGTGGAGAGGGTGAGGAGGTGGAGAGGGTGAGGAGGTGGAGAGGGTGAGGAGGTGGAGAGGGTGAGGAGGTGAGCAGGTGGAGAGGGTGAGGAGGTGGAGAGGGTGATGAGGTGGAGAGGGTGATGAGGTGGAGAGGGTGAGGAGGTGCAGAGGGTGAGCAGGTGCAGAGGGTGAGGAGTTGGAGAGGGTGAGGAGGTGGAGAGGGTGAGGAGGTGCAGAGGGTGAGCAGGTGGAGAGGGTGATGAGGTGGAGAGGGTGATGAGGTGGAGAGGGTGAGGAGATGGAGAGGGTGAGCAGGTGGAGAGGGTGATGAGGTGGAGAGGGTGAGGAGGTGGAGAGGGTGAGGAGGTAGAAAGGGTGAGGTGGTGAGGAGGTGGAGAGGGTGAGGAGGTGGAGAGGGTGAGGTGGTGAGGAGGTGGAGAGCGTGAGGAGGTGGAGAGCGTGAGCAGGTGGAGAGGGTGATGAGGTGGAGAGGGTGAGGAGGTGGAGAGGGTGAGGAGGTGGAGAGGGTGAGGAGGTGGAGAGGGTGAGGAGGTGAGCAGGTGGAGAGGGTGAGGAGGTGGAGAGGGTGATGAGGTGGAGAGGGTGATGAGGTGGAGAGGGTGAGGAGGTGGAGAGGGTGAGGAGGTGCAGAGGGTGAGCAGGTGCAGAGGGTGAGGAGTTGGAGAGGGTGAGGAGGTGGAGAGGGTGAGGAGGTGCAGAGGGTGAGCAGGTGGAGAGGGTGATGAGGTGGAGAGGGTGATGAGGTGGAGAGGGTGAGGAGATGGAGAGGGTGAGCAGGTGGAGAGGGTGATGAGGTGGAGAGGGTGAGGAGGTGGAGAGGGTGAGGAGGTGGAGAGGGTGAGGAGGTGAGCAGGTGGAGAGGGTGATGAGGTGGAGAGGGTGATGAGGTGGAGAGGGTGAGGAGGTGCAGAGGGTGAGCAGGTGCAGAGGCTGAGGAGTTGGAGAGGGTGAGGAGATGCAGCGGGTGAGGAGGTGGAGAGGGTGATGAGGTGGAGAGGGTGATGAGGTGGAGAGGGTGAGCAGGTGCAGAGGGTGAGGAGGTGGAGAGGGTGAGGAGGTGGAGAGGGTGAGGTGGTGAGGAGGTGGAGAGGGTGAGGAGGTGGAGAGGGTGAGGTGGTGAGGAGGCGGAGAGGGTGAGGAGGTGTAGAGGGTGAGGTGGTGAGGAGGTGGAGAGCGTGAGGAGGTGGAGAGGGTGATGAGGTGGAGATGGTGAGGAGGTGGAGAGGGTGATGAGGTGGAGAGTGTGATGAGGTGGAGAGGGTGAGGAGATGGAGAGGGTGAGGAGGTGAGCAGGTGGAGAGGGTGAGGAGGTGGAGAGGGTGATGAGGTGGAGAGGGTGAGGAGGTGGAGAGGGTGAGGAGGTGGAGAGGGTGAGGAGGTGCAGAGGGTGAGCAGGTGCAGAGGGTGAGGAGTTGGAGAGGGTGAGGAGGTGGAGAGGGTGAGGAGGTGCAGAGGGTGAGCAGGTGGAGAGGGTGATGAGGTGGAGAGGGTGATGAGGTGGAGAGGGTGAGGAGATGGAGAGGGTGAGCAGGTGGAGAGGGTGAGGAGGTGGAGAGGGTGAGGAGGTGAGCAGGTGGAGAGGGTGAGGAGGTGGAGAGGGTGATGAGGTGGAGAGGGTGATGAGGTGGAGAGGGTGATGAGGTGGAGAGGGTCAGGAGGTGGAGAGGGTGAGGAGGTGCAGAGGGTGAGGAGGTGCAGAGGGTGAGCAGGTGCAGAGGGTGAGGAGGTGCAGCGGGTGAGGAGGTGGAGAGGGTGAGGAGGTGGAGAGGGTGATGAGGTGGAGAGGGTGAGCAGGTGCAGAGGGTGAGGAGGTGGAGAGGGTGAGGAGGTGGAGAGGGTGAGCAGGTGGAGAGGGTGAGCAGGTGGAGAGGGTGAGAAAAGAGGACAGAGAGAAATGGAATATAAACCAGTTTAAGAGTAAACCTGATCCAGCTGTTGTGAAGTAAACAAAGATAAACAAACAAACACTCAGAAACACAGAAATCCCTGTGGGCTACAAGCTGCTGCTTAGAACAACATGGTAGTGTAGACCTGAGAAATATAGAGAGAGAGGAGATGGAGAGGGAGAGAGGGAAAGAGAGGGAAATAGATGGAGGGAGAGACAGAGAGAGAGAGAGCGAGAGAGAGCGAGAGAGAGGTAGAGAGAGACACAGAGAGACAGAGAGATACAGAGAGAGACAGAGAGAGACAGAGAGACAGAGAGAGAGAGAGAGAGACACAGAGAGAGACACAGAGAGACAGAGAGACAGAGAGAGACAGAGAGAGACAGAGAGAGACAGAGAGAGAGACAGAGAGAGACAGAGAGAGAAAGACAGAGAAAGACAGAGAGAGACAGAGAGAGAGAGACAGAGAGAGACAGAGAGAGACAGAGAGAGAGACAGAGAGAGACAGAGAGAGAAAGACAGAGAAAGACAGAGAGAGACACAGAGAGACAGAGAGACAGAGAGACAGAGAGAGACAGAGAGAGACAGAGAGAGACAGAGAGAGAGACAGAGAGAGACAGAGAGAGAGAGAGAGAGAGACAGAGAGAGAGAGAGAGAGACAGATAGAGAGAGACAGATAGAGAGAGAGAGACAGAGAGAGACAGAGGGAGACAGACCATGTATTCACCCTGCACACCCTAATTGACAACCAAACAAACCAAAACAAAGGCAAAGTCTTCTCATGCTTTGTTGATTTCAAAAAAGCCTTCGACTCAATTTGGCATGAGGGTCTGCTATACAAATTGATGGAAAGTGGTGTTAGGGGTAAAACATACGACATTATAAAATCCATGTACACAAACAACAAGTGTGCGGTTAAAAGAGGCAAAAAACACACACATTTCTTCCCACAGGGCCGTGGGGTGAGACAGGGATGCAGCTTAAGCCCCACCCTCTTCAACATATATATCAACGAATTGGCGCGGGCACTAGAACAGTCTGCAGCACCCGGCCTCACCCTACTAGAATCTGAAGTCAAATGTCTACTGTTTGCTGATGATCTGGTGCTTCTGTCACCAACCAAGGAGGGCATACAGCAGCACCTAGATATTCTGCACAGATTCTGCCAGACCTGGGCCCTGACAGTAAATCTCAGTAAGACCAAAATAATGGTGTTCCAAAAAAGGTCCAGTCGCCAGGACCACAAATACAAATTCCATCTAGACACCATTGCCCTAGAGCACACAAAAAACTATACATACCTTAGCCTAAACATCAGCGCAACAGATAACTTCCACAAAGTTGTGAACAATCTGAGAGACAAGGCAAGAAGGGCATTCTATGCCATCAAAAGGAACATAAAATTCAACATACCAATTAGGATCTGGCTAAAAATACTTGAATCAGTCATAGAACCCATTGCCCTTTATGGTTGTGAGGTCTGGGGTACGCTCACCAACCAAGATTTCACAAAATGGGACAAACACCAAATTGAGACTGCATGCAGAATTCTGCAAAAATATCCTCCGTGTACAACGTAGAACACCAACCCATGTTTATGCTTATTTATTTTCCCTTGTGTACTTTAACTATTTGTACATTGTTACAACACTGTAAATATACATAATATGACATTTGTAATGTCTTTATTGTTTTGAAACTTCTGTATGTGTAATGTTTACTGTTAATTTTGAAGGTTTATTTCACTTTTGTATATTATCTACCTCACTTGCTTTGGCAATGTTAACACGTTTCCCATGCCAATAAAGCCCCTTGAATTGAATTGAAATTGACAGAGACCGAGACAGACAGAGACAGAGACCGGGACAGAGACTGAGACAGACAGAGAGACAGAGAGAGACAGAGAGAGATGGAGAGAGACAGAGAAAGACAGCGACAGAGAGAGACAGAGAGAGACAGAGAGAGAGGTCACCAGGGTTGAACAGCAGGGCTGGTGTAGCCCTAGGGGTAGACCCTCTCAACTTCCTTTGTTTAAGGCTGCCTCTTCAGCTCTATTTCCCATCTAACCAACCCCAGTCCCATTCCCAGCCCCTCAGCCCCTCAGTCCCATCCCCAGCCCCTCAGTCCCATCTCCAGCCCCTCAGTCCCATCCCCAGACCCTCAGTCCCATCCCCAGCCCCTCTGTCCCATCCCCAGCCCCTCTGTCCCATCTCCAGCCCCTCAGTCCCATCCCCTGCCCCTCAGTCCCATCCCCAGCCCCTCAGTCCCATCCCCAGCCCCTCAGTCCCATCCCCAGCCCCTCTGCCCCATCCCCAACCCCTCAGTCCCATCCCCATCCCCTCAGTCCCCAGCCCCTAAGCCCCTCAGTCCCATCCCCTGCCCCTCAGTCCCCAGCCCCTAAGCCCCTCAGTCCCCAGCCCCTAAGCCCCTCAGTCCCCATCCCTAAGCCCCTCAGTCCCCATCCCCAGCCCCTAAGCCCCTCAGTCCCCAGCCCCTAAGCCCCTCAGTCCCATCCCCAGCCCCTAAGCCCCTCGGTCCCATCCCCTGCCCCTCAGTCCCCAGTCCCTAAGCCCCTCAGTCCCCATCCCCTGCCCCTCAGTCCCCAGCCCCTAAGCCCCTCAGTCCCCAGTCCCTAAGCCCCTCAGTCCCCATCCCCTGCCCCTCAGTCCCCAGTCCCTAAGCCCCTCAGTCCCATCCCCATCCCCTCAGTCCCATCCCCATCCCCTCAGTCCCCAGCCCCTAAGCCCCTCAGTCCCATCCCCTGCCCCTCAGTCCCCAGTCCCTAAGCCCCTCAGTCCCCATCCCCTGCCCCTCAGTCCCCAGCCCCTAAGCCCCTCAGTCCCCAGCCCCTAAGCCCCTCAGTCCCCATTCCCTAAGCCCCTCAGTCCCCATCCCCTGCCCCTCAGTCCCCAGCCCCTAAGCCCCTCAGTCCCATCCCCAGCCCCTCAGTCCCCATCCCCTGCCCCTCAGTCCCCAGCCCCTAAGCCCCTCAGTCCCATCCCCAGCCCCTCAGTCCCCATCCCCTGCCCCTCAGTCCCCATCCCCTGCCCCTCAGTCCCCAGCCCCTAAGCCCCTCAGTCCCATCCCCAGCCCCTAAGCCCCTCAGTCCCCATCCCCTAAGCCCCTCAGTCCCATCCCCAGCCCCTCAGTCCAATCCCCTGCCCCTCAGTCCCCAGCCCCTAAGCCCCTCAGTCCCATCCCCAGCCCCTAAGCCCCTCAGTCCCATCCCCAGCCCCTAAGCCCCTCAGTCCCCAGCCCCTAAGCCCCTCAGTCCCATCCCCAGCCCCTCAGTCCAATCCCCTGCCCCTCAGTCCCCAGCCCCTAAGCCCCTCAGTCCCATCCCCAGCCCCTAAGCCCCTCAGTCCCCAGCCCCTAAGCCCCTCAGTCCCATCCCCAGCCCCTCAGTCCCCAGCCCCTAAGCCCCTCAGTCCCATCCCCAGCCCCTCAGTCCCCAGCCCCTAAGCCCCACAGTCCCATCCAGATATACAGTGCTCAGCTACGACACCCAGTGCACATGGACTCATCCAGCAGGGACCCTGGTATCTAGTGTTGGGACCCTGGGGCAGGATAGAGGGAAGACGATGTAATTAGACTGTTAGAAGAGGGGAATGGGAGAGAAGAAAGGGAGGGGGAAGTGAAAGAGGGAACAGAAAGGGGATATGTCGCCTGTGAGGTACTGGGGGCAGGTAAAGAGAATTAAGGGAGTGGTGATAATGGACAGATGGTGTTGGAGAGGACCAGGATGAACACACTATAGCACTTCTACTGGTAACAGGCCCCACTCACTCTCCTCAGCCATCTCTCTCTCTCTCCCTCTCCCCTCACCCTGTCTGGCGTGTGACTGCCAGGCCTCATTTACACACAAACACTTTATATCTGAGTGCCCTGCAGGCATTGGGTAATATCATATAGAATTGGACATGATAAGGAAAAAGCTGGCTAGGCAACACAGTCTGTTTTTCTCTGTAGTTTAGTGTCCCTTCTATTTGAAGAAATTAATGGATTAATGGATGGACCTTTGCCACACACACTCACCACTGTGTGTGTGTGCATGCATTAATTGCGTGTGTGCGTGTGTGTGTACATGTGTTGCTTGCGTGTGCGTGTCTGGGAGAGAAGCATGTACAGACACACACTCTCATGGGTCTTGGTCGAGCCCAATCCTGGGCTCTGTGTTGTTCCGTTGCCCGGGCACTGTGGTGGTTGTTAGGGGCGTTGCTAAGGGAAACTGACAGGTGGTCGGGCTCTTTGACAACCAAGAGAAGAATGCAAGCTCAGGATAAACTGTCTGCCCTGTGGCAAGGCAAGAATATTGTTACTGAAACACTAGGGCTTGTGTGTTTTTGTGTGTGTAAGCATGTGTGTTTGTGCGTGCCGTGCTTTGGTGGTGTGTGTGTGTGTGTGTGTTGGATAGGATGAGTGTAGTTTGAAGGGAACTGGGGACAGACTCATCAAGTCTTGATTGGAAACATACTAGTCCAGGATGCCTGGAAGCATATGTGCTATCGTGTCTATATGGACTGGTTAGTAATAAGACAGAAACAGGACAGCACTTCTATACCAGGTTTGTCATAGTAAGATGGTGATTCACCTGCAGTCATATCCAATTCATTTCCTACTCATTTCTGCTGGGCTGTTTGGATTTTTGAGGCAGGGCACATCGTTTGTTTTGCAATGTCAAGCCTTGATCTATCACGTGGGTGTTTTAGCATTTTACATGAATATGCTGTTGAGCTCTGACCATGGCAGTCCCTAGTTTACAGAGTCTCATTATCAACCCCACTGAACCCCGAGTCCAAAGCTCAGCTGGTGCATATACACACGGTCAATGCATGCTGGCCTGGGCTATGGAGCTGGGCTATAGGGGCTGGTTTGTGTTGGTCTGGCCTGGGCTAGGGTCTTGGCTATAAGGGCTGGTGTTTGTTCTGGTTCAAGTTGGTTTGACCACATCTCTCTCACACACACACACACACACACACACACACACACACACACACACACACACACACACACACACACACACACACACACACACACACACACACACACACACACACACACACACACACACACACACACACACACACACACACACACACACACACACACACACACACACACACACACACACACACACACACACACACACACACACACACACACACACACACACACACACACACACACACACACACACACACACACACACACACACACACACACACACACACACACACACACACACACACACACACACACACACACACACACACACACACACACACACACACACACACACACACACACACACACACACACACACACACACACACACACACACACACACACACACACACACACACACACACACACACACACACACACACACACACACACACACACACACACACACACACACACACACACACACACACACACACACACACACACACACACACACACACACACACACACACACACACACACACACACACACACACACACACACACACACACACACACACACACACACACACACACACACACACACACACACACACACACACACACACACACACACACACACACACACATCTTACTGCAATAAACGGCACCCTCATACAGACCCAGTCACCACTCAGCATTACCACACACAAATCTGCTGACAGGGCTCTCCTCCTCCCTGTTGGCCTGTAGGCTATGACCGAATGATCATCTGATACCCTGGGACCTCAGAGTCATACTACCTCCTCTCCCCTCCCCTCCTCTACTCTCCTCTCCTCACCTCCTCTCCTGTCCTCCTCTCCTCCTCTCCACAGTCACACCAGCACACCCACACTTTTTCTTTGTGTCTTTTGATGTCCAGAATGGCAGTAAAGATGTCATCAACCTGAGTCAGCAGGTAAGGCCTTGTGTACATAGGATGGTGATGTTTTCATTGTGAGTCAGTTGGTAAGTATTGGATTGATGAGTTGGGTTTTTCCCTTCATGGCAGACTGAGAATCACTTATAGAACTAGCCACATGCTCTATTACTAGTCTCAGGATATATCCACCAAAATCTCAACATTTGTCCTGTATGTTTTTCATACAGTATGTGTTATATTATGTCCACATTTAAATTTGTTGTAATCTTAATAATATGAACTGGACGAAGTCAAGGAAATGCTGAGAAAATTGTAGGTTGGACCTGTATACTTTTGGATTTAGTTTGTGCAGCTCTGAGCTGTATTACTGAACTAATGTGTAGCAGAATGTTGTTCAACGTCTTATTGGGGTTTTTCCAAGGCACACATTCCATTCTAATGAGCATAAGATGCATGGTAGTTCTGTTGTCATTTTGTGAGAGTGTGAGTGTGAGTGTGAGAGAGAGAGAGAGAGAGAGAGAGAGAGAGAGAGAGAGAGAGAGAGAGAGAGAGAGAGAGAGAGAGAGAGAGAGAGAGAGAGAGAGAGAGAGAGAGAGAGAGAGAGAGAGAGAGAGAGAGAGAGAGAGAGAGAGAGAGAGAGAGAGAGAGAGAGAGAGAGAGAGAGAGAGAGAGAGAGAGAGAGAGAGAGAGAGAGAGAGAGAGAGAGAGAGAGAGAGAGAGAATACAAAGCTGCTGCTACTCTTCCTGGGGTCCACACAAAACATGAGATAATACAGAATATTATTAGACAATTACAGCTGAAGGACAAAAATACATTAAATGACATAATAAAACCCCTTTCCTCACTCATGACGATACCAGGAAATGACACCCGCATAATTATCTGTGCCTAGGAGAGCTTGCACGAGGGCAATGGGCCCATGCAATCCTGCAGATTAAAACAAATAATAAACTATTACGATTTTTCGACGATGATGTACCAAAAACCAAAACCAAGTCCGGGCTCTGGCTGGGCCACTCAAGGACATTCAGAGACTTGTCCCGAAGCCCCTTCTGCATTGTCTTGGCTGTGTGCTTAGGGTTGTTATCCTGTTGGAAGGTGAACCTTCGCCCCAGTCTGAGGTCCTGAGCGCTCTGGAGCAGGTTTTCATCAAGGATCTTGCTGTACTTTGCTCAGTTCATCCTCAACCCTGACTAGTCTCCCAGTCTCCGCTGAAAAACATCCCCATAGCATGATGGTACCACCACCATGCTTCCCCCGTAGGGATGGTATTGGCCAGGTGATGAGCGGTGCCTGGTTTCCTCCAGACGTGACGTGAGTTCAATCTTGGTTTCATCAGACCAGATAATCTTGTTTCTCATTGTCTGGGAGTCCTTTAGGTGCCTTTTGGCAAACTCCAGGTGGGCTGTTATGTGCCTTTTACTGAGGAGTCTGGCCACTCTACCATAAAGGTCTGATTGCTGGAGTGCTGCAGAGATGGTTATCCTTCTGGAAGTTTCTCCCATCTCCACAGAGGAACTCTGGAGCTCTGTCAGTGACCATCAGGTTCTTGGTCACCTCCCTGACCAAGGCACTTCTTCCTCGATTGCTCAGTTTGGCTGGGCGGCCAGCTCTATGTCACGAACGTCGTATGAATCGGACCAAGGCGCAGCGTTGTATGCGTAAAGAATGAACACTGAACAAACTAACAAAATAACAAAACGAACCGTGAAGCTAATATGAATAGTGCAGACAGGCAACTAAACATAGAACAAGAACCCACGAACACAAAAGGGAAAATGGCTACCTAAATATGATCCCCAATCAGAGACAATGATAAACAGCTGCCTCTGATTGGGAACCATATCAGGCCACCATAGACATACAAATACCTAGACCTACAAAACCCCTAGAACTACAAAAACCCTGGACAATACAAAAACTAGCGTACCCACCCTCTTCACACCTTGACCTAACCAAAATATAAAGAAAACATAGATATCTAAGGTCAGACGTGACACTCTAGGAAGAGGCTTGGTGGTTCCAAACTTCTTCTGTTTAAGAATGATGGAGGCCACTGTGTTCTTGGGGACCTTCAATGCTGCAGAAAGTTTTTGGAAGCCTTCCCCCGACACAATCTTGTCTCGGAGCTCTACGGACAATTCCTTTCACCTCATGGGTTGGTTTTTGCTCTTACATGCACTGCCAACAGTGGGACCTTATATAGACAGACAGGTGTGCCTTTCCAAATTGTGTCAAATCAATTGAATTTACAAAAGGTGGACTCCAATCAAGTTGTAGAACCATCTCAAGGATGATCAATGGAAACAGGATTCACCTGAGCTCAATTTCCAGTCTCATAGCAAAGGGTCTGAAAACTTATGTAAATAATTGATTTCTGTTTTTTATATTTAATAAATTAGCAAAAATGTCATTATGGGGTATTGTGTAGGATTTTTATTTATATAATCCATTTTAGAATAAGGCTGTAATGTAACAAAATGTTGAAAATGTCAAGGGGTCTGAATACTTTCCAAATGCACTGTATAATATGATATATAATAGAATTTCATTACATTTTGGAATTGTTCTGTGCTGGTGTTGCTTATTTATAAAGCGATGTATAGCTGTGTCTGTCGCTCTACCCCTTTGAGGAGCACCCTGCATGGCATTGGACCTAGGGTGGGTTGCTAATATGACCAGTATTGTGCCTTTGGCTGCTGGACAAAGAAAGAAAGTTGATATGAAAACCAATAGAACAGGAAAGAATGCTGGTTTCAATGGCATGTGAGAAAGTAAAAAAAAAAATATTACATAAATGTTCCTATGGTCTGATTTTGGCTAGGCTACTTTGAAGCAATGTGTAAGGGAATCTTAATGTTTGTGCTTTTCTTTTAGCAAATTCTGTCTTCTATTCATGTGCTGTTCTAATAACCAATTTATGTGTTCATGCAAGTTGCTGACTGTACACAGCCTCACTTATCAGTAGCTGCAATTTGGCCGTACGCACAGACCGTGTTTTGAGAACGAACTAAAGATATCTCAGTTTCAAGTTCTCAGCTTAGAGAGAAGAAGCCTCGTGAGGTGTTGGTCTGTCACATGTTATGAAACAGTATTGGTCGGTCAAATGAATGAAACAAAACGGTACTGATTAATTAATTTGGCTAAATCATGCAAATATAATTTGTCTGTGTATAGCCATATATAAGACAACTGCTGGGTCTGCACAAGGAGAGCTCCTGATTGACATGTGTACTATGATGCATTGAGTTGGTTGGAACTTCTCCAGCGTGCTGACAAATAAACAAAGTTTAAGATTGACTTCGAGTGTCCCTGTGTAAGAATTCCCACGATTTGCCTCGTAATAGGCTATGAAGTTAAACTTCCAGGTACCAAACAATTAATGTTCTCAACTCAGATTGCAAGGTGGTGGGTGATGCGATGATGATAGCCTACCATATGCCTGCACTCTAATGGTGGTTGTTATTAATATTAAGAATAGTTGAGAAATAAATATAGGTCCTGTAGCAATGGAAAGGTGGGATCCTCCTCTTTTTAATAGTGGACATTACAACTCTGTTTTCAAGCTCAATCTCGTGTACAAATGCTACTGGGCTTATAAGAACACATGTTGCTGTGAGGAGGAGCTGTGAGTGTGTGCAGCAACAGGTGATATTCCGAGAGGCTCTGTATGCGGTACGCATGTGATAAATAAGATACATGATGAACTAAAGAAAATACACACACGCTAATTTCATTCCACTAGATTATAACCTATAGACCGATAAGCATGACTGGACAAATGTATTTTTATCAGCTAACCGACTACAGGTTAACTGTTAACATCCCTAGTGATGATTCCTAATTTGGGTTCATGACATGCCATATATGCCATGGTCCCGTGTGGCTCAGTTGGTAGAGCATGGCGCTTGCAACGCCAGGGTTGTGGGTTCATTCCCCACGGGGGGACCAGGATGAATATGTATGAACTTTCCAATTTTGTAAGTCGCTCTGGATAAGAGCGTCTGCTAAATGACTTAAATGTAAATGTAAATATATACACTACCGTTCTAAAGATTGGGGTCACTTAGAAATGTCCTTGTTTTTGAAGAAAAACTATTTTTTGTCCATTAAAATAATATCAAATTGATCAGAAATACAGTGTAGATATTGTTAATGTTGTAAATGACTATTGTAGCTGGAAACGGCAGATTTTTTATGGAAAATCTACGTAGGCGTACAGAGGCCCACTATCAGCAACCATCACTCCTGTGTTCCAATGGCACGTTGTGTGAGCTATTCCAAGTTTATAATTTCAAAAGGCTAATTGATCATTAGAAAACCCTTTTGCAATTATGTTAGCACAGCTGAAAACTGTTATCCTGATTAAAGAAGCAATAAAACTGGCCATCTTTAGACTAGTTGAGTATCTGAAGCCTAGTTGAGTATCTGAAGCCGGTCCATGGTCTGGAACCTCCTGAGATGGTCCACGGTCCGGAACCTTCTGCGATGGTCAACGGTCCGGAACCTCCAGCTCCATGGCCGGAGCCTTCCCCTGCCTCGATGCGCAGTCTGAGTACGGCTTCCAGTTCAGCTCCAAGGCCAGAGTCTTCTTCTGCGTTGGTGCCCAGTCCAGGCACAGCGTCCAGTCCCGCTTCATGGCGGGAGCCTTCCCCTGCGCCGAGTTCCAGTCCAGGCACAGTGTTCAGCCTGGGTCCATGGCTGGATCTGCGGGATGAGTGGGTTCTTCGTCCCACACCAGAGCCACCCCCGATGCTGGCAGATCCGCGGGATGAGCGGGTACTTCGCCCCGCACCAGAGCCGCCACCGACACTAGACACCTCCCCTAACCCTCCCTTTCTGCTTCAGGTTTTGCGGTCGGAGTCCGCACCTTTGGGGGGGGGTACTGTCACGTCCTGACCATAGAAAGCCTTTATTTTCTATGGTAGAGTAGGTCAGGGCGTGACTAGGGGGGTTAGTCTAGTTTATATTTTCTATTTGGGGTTCTAGGTTGTTTTTTCTATGTTGGGGTTTTGGTATGATTCCCAATTAGAGGCAGCTGGCTATCGTTGTCTCTAATTGGGGATCATACTTAAGTAGCATTTTTTCCACCTGTGGGTTATGGGATATTGTTTATGTTTAGTTGCCTGTTAGCACTGCATTGTCGTCATGGTTCGTTTATTCTTTATTGATTTTGGTTTTCTAAGTTTCACTTTCTAATAAAATATGTGGAACTCTACGGTCCGACCATTATTACGAACATCGTGACACATATACAACATTAACAACGTCTACACTGTATTTCTGATCATTTCTGATAATGTTATTTTAATGGACAAAAAACTATATTTTCTTTCAAAAACAAAGACATTTCTAAGTGACCCCAAACTTTTGAACGGTAGTGTAATAAAAAAAAAAAGATTTAGTCAAAAGGGAAACTTGAGAGCACCCGCCCCCTCTGTGCTTAGACTCCAGCTCCACGTCTGGCCTAGACCGAATCCCTCTCACAGAAACACAGGAACACAAGCATTTCGCTACACTTGCAATAACATCTGCTAAATATGTGAATGTGACCAATAAAATTTGATTTGATTTGTGGAGAATGTGAACACACGTTTGGAATCAAGATTCTACACACACAATATACTATAAACATTGGCAACTCAATGAGTAACATTTTATACTCAACAACAGATTCAGTTCAATAAGGCACATACACTAAAAGTATGTGGACACCCCTTCAAATTCGTGGATTCAGCTATTTCATCCACATACGTTGCTGACAGGTGTATATAACTGAGCACAGAGCCAGGCAATCTCAATAGACAATCATTGGCAGTAGAATGGCCCACTTAACAGGTAAAAATTGTCGGTCCTTGGTTGCAACACACTATCGAGTTCCAAACTGCATTTGGAAGCAACGTCAGCATAAGAACTGTTCATCGGGAGCTTCATGAAATGGGTTTCCATGGCCGAGCAGCTGCACCCAAGCCTAAGATCACCATGTGCGGTGCTAAGTGTCGGCTGGAGTGGTGTAAAGCTCGCCACCATTGGACTCTGGAGCAGTGGAAACGCGTTCACTGGTGTGATGAATCACGTTTCAACATCTGGCAGTCCAACGGACAAATCTGCATTTGGCAGATGCCAGGAGAACTCTACCTGCCCGAATGCATAGTGCCATAGTGGTGGCGGAGGAATTTTGGTCTGGTGCTGTTATTCATGGTTTGGGCTAGGCCCCTTAGTTCCAGTGAAGGGAAACCTTAACACTACAGCATACAATGACATTCCAGACGATTCTGTGATTCCAACTTTGTGGCAACAGTTTGGTGAAGGCCCTTTCCTGTTTCATTATGACAATGCCCTTGTGCACAAAGGAAGGTCCATACAGACATGGTTTGTCGAGATCGGTGTGGAAGAACATGACTGGCCTGTACAGATCCCTGACCTCAACCCCATGGAACACCTTTGGGATGATTTGGAGCACAGACTGCGAGCCAGGCCTAATCACCCAACATCAGTGCCCAAACTCACTAATGCTCTTGTGGCTGAATGGAAACAAGTCCCCGCTACAATGTTCCAACATCTAGTGGAAAGCCTTCCCAGAAGAAAGCCTTCCCAGAAGAGTAACATCTAGTGGAAAGCCTTCCCAGAAGAAAGCCTTCCCAGAAGAGTAACATCTAGTGGAAAGCCTTCCCAGAAGAAAGCCTTCCCAGAAGAGTAACATCTCGTGAAAAGCCTTCCCAGAAGAAAGCCTTCCCAGAAGAGTAACATCTAGTGGAACGCCTTCTCAGAAGAAAGCCTTCCCAGAAGAGTAACATCTAGTGGAAAGCCTTCCCAGAAGAAAGCCTTCCCAGAAGAGTAACATCTAGTGGAAAGCCTTCTCAGAAGAGTGGAGGCTGTTATAGCAGCAAAGGGGGGACCAAGTCCATATTTATGCCCATGATTTTGGAATGAGATGTTTGACGAACAGGTGTCCACATACATTTAGGGTACGTCATTATTCATAATGCTTTATGACTGCATATACAAAGTGCTATGAATGTTTATAAGGCACAAATAACACTTCATAAGAAGGTGCGTTATGTGAAGTGTTACTGAGAGTTGAACCTTCATAGTGTGTTGACAAATGGGTTTGGGCTGCTGCTGCGTTAGTGTGAGAAACCTTATCCACTCATGGTTCTGGGTTAATTTGCACGTTTAACACCCGCCTGCACCCCTCGAAAACTGAAACAATTATTTATCTCCCCTCTTTCCCTCTTCTGTCTGCTGTGTTGTTCCTGAGTTTACAATTACTTTATCTCTCTCTCTCTCTCTCTCTCTCTCTCTCTCTCTCTCTCTCTCTCTCTCTCTCTCTCTCTCTCTCTCTCTCTCTCTCTCTCTCTCTCTCTCTCTCTCTCTCTCTCTCTCTCTCTCTCTCTCTCTCTCTCTCTCTCTCTCTCTCTCTCTCTCTCTCTCTCCTTTCTCTCTGTTTCTCTCTCTCTATGGTGCAGGGCTGGTGTTTGGTTCTGGATCCCTAAAGTGTTTCATACAGTACATCTAACCATCTCCCATATTATTAGCCTGTAACTACTCTGCCAGTTGCATTTATGACACACACATACACTATTGAACCCCCTCTACGTGCCCACTCCCTCTCTGACCCATTTCAGATCACAGCCTGTGTGTTTGTTTTGTTGTGGTCTCCTCTTTGCCTGGTGGTGCGTGTCCGCCAGGCTTGATAGACCCTGTGTGTGTGTGTGTGTTACATATAGCCTCACAGCTGCCTAATGGGCTTCCCGAAACATATCAGGGGCTTTTCAGCTGCTGCTCATGGCCTCTAGTTTGAAACCTTTATTAACCCCCCCACCCACCCCCACCCACCCACCCCCCCCCCCCCCCCCCACACACACACACACACACACACACACACACACACACACACACACACACACACACACACACACACACACACACACACACACACACACACACACAATTATCCAGATGTGTAGTGCACAGTGATGGCGTGTGTGTCTGTCTGTTTCTCTTTCACTTTATCCCTCCCTCCCTCCCTCCCTCCCTCCCTCCCTCCCTCCCTCCCTCCCTCCCTCCCGTCTGTCTGTCTCTCTCTCTGTCTCTCTCTCCCTCCCTCTTTCTCCCTCCCTCTCAATCTCCCTCTCTCTCTCTCTATCTCTGTCCCTCCCTCCCTCCGTCCAACCGCCCGCCCGCCCGCCTGCCCGCCACCAGAGTTGTGACAATATCCTCCAGTGATAACTGCATTCTCTCCAGCCACACAGACACATACAAACAACCCTCCCCCACACCTCAATAACCCTGGGCCGCCCGGTTATTAGAAAATCACCCAAACCTGACGTCCCCTCAATCAAAGGAGAGGGGGAAGTTTTCAGATATTAAAGGAGGGGTGTACCCTCCGTCCCTCCAACCCTTCATCTCTCCCCCAGTTTATTCTAATCATGGCCCAGCTGTCTCTCCTCTCTCCTTTATTTTGCTCGATTTTCCATCTCTTTGTTTTGTTTTGCCTGACAGTGACTGGGTCTTCTCTGCCCTCGGGCTACACAGAGTTATGAAACCTCTTTCCTCTCAAAGTTAAATGTATAATGTGTGTGTGTGTGTGTGTGTGTGTGTGTGTGTGATATTGCGTGTGTGTGTGTGTTTGAGATTGTGTGTGTGTGTGTGTCAGGTGGTAGCTCTCAGTGAGTGTGTGAGCTGTCTCAGATAAGAACATTGTGTCAGCAGCCTCAGAGCTGAACATTTCAGTATTTTTCTCTAAACAATCCCTCCACATGTCACTGCAGGTCAGTGTGTGTGTCGTTTTGTGTGTGTGTGTGTGAGTGAAATTGTGTGTGTTTGTGTTTCTCCTCCAGGTCAGGGGAGGGTTACAGCACCTCTACCCAAGTTTCCGGCTCCCCTCTTGGGCCGAGTAGAGCAGGCTGCCCCCCTCCACTGAGCAGAAGCCCATGGTCTGTGGTTCTTTATTTGGTCTCCTGGTGCCATTTACAGTAACACACTAATCTTGTATTTTTCTCGGGAGAACAGAAGAAGAAGACAACTAAGGATAACATCACAGCGAGGAAATGCAAAACAATCACCAGTATAGGCCAGCTATACTGGGAAAGAGCAGTCCCTGTTATTATGTTATGTGTTTACGTTGTGGACAGTGACATTCTGTGTAGCTTACACAATGATGTCCTTTTTGCTGATTCACTGGTCCTGGATGTTTTGATTTTCCTGTGTGATTGTCTACATGTGTGTTGAGCCACTATAGTTGTGTGGCAGGTAGCCTAGCGGTTAAGAGCACTGGGCCAGTAACTGAAAGGTCGCTCTGGATAAGAGCGTATACTAAATGACTAAAATGTAAAATGATAGTTACGTTTGGCTACTACGTGTGTTTACAGCGGCTCTGTGTGTGTTTAAGGTCCCAGTGGAGTGCTTTTAACAAAGATCAGAGACCGTTATCAGGAGAGTTTATGATGTGGATGGGAATGAAGCTCAAAGACAGCACGTTTCAGTCCTAACTGTTAAAGTATGTGGGCTGACCTGTGGAGCTGAATCAGAAGTCTACTGACTGTTACAATCCTTTTATTAGATAGGGATTGGAAAGTTTCCCAATACTACTACCAGCCAACCCAGTGGTCATCAATTACTGTAAGTGGCCCTTAACCAGCCCTCTCATCCTCTCCTATGCATGGTGTGGAGTCTGGATGGTGGATACTGTGCGGAAGCTACTGAGTCCGGCTCACCCTGACTGGGAAGGTTGGGTATGGAAACCCCGTGGTCAACTGTGCTTTCCTGGCTTAGTTAGGACAGAGGATGTGGTAGTCAGAGGAAGAGGAATTTACACCACTCTTCACCTCACCTCCCCTCCCCTCCCAAAACCCCCAACTCTCCCTCCCTCCCTGCCTCACAGCACACCACTAACCAAACACCCTTTCTCCCATTCCGCCCTCATCTCAACTCCTTTGCCCCCTTAATGCCCTAACTCTACCCCATCCCCCCTTCTCAGCCCTCTCCCAACAACCTACCTTGAGGGGAAAATTGCCATTCCAATAAAATGCAATGAGTCAGGACTAGGAAGAAATTAGAGAATAAAGAGAGGAGAAGAGAGAGAGGAGAAGAGATGAGGCGAAGAGATGAGGAGAAGAGATGAGGAGAAGAGATGAGGAGAAGATATGAGAAGAGAAGAGGAGAAGAACAAGATGAGAAGAACAAGAGGAGAAGAGATGAGGAGAAGATTGAGAGGAGAAGAGATGAGGAGAAGATTGAGAGGAGAAGAGATGAGGAGAAGAATGAGAGGAGAAGAGATGAGGAGAAGAATGAGAGGAGAAGAGATGAGGAGAAGAACAAGAGGCGAAGAGATGAGGAGAAGATTGAGAGGAGATGAGCTGAGGAGAAGAATGAGAGGAGAAGATATGAGGAGAGGAACAAGAGGAAAAGAGATGAGGAGAAGAGAGGAGAAGAGATGAGAAGAAGAACGAGATAAGAAAAGATGAGGAGAAGAACTAGAAGAGATGAGGAGAAGAACAAGAAGAGAAGTGATGAGGAGAAAATATGAAGAGAAGAACATGAGGAGAAGAGATGAGGAGAAGAGATGAGGAGAAGAGAGAGAGGAGAAGAGATGAGGAGAAGAGAGGAGAAGAGATGAGAAGAAGAACGAGAGAAGAAGAGATGAAGAGAAGAACTAGAAGAGATGAGTAGAAGAGAGAGAGGAGAAGAAGAGAAGAGATGAGGAGAAAATATGAGGAGAAGAACATGAGGAGATGAGATGAATGAGAGGAGAAGAGATGAATGAGAGGAGAAGAGATGAGGAGAAGAGATTAGGAGAGGAACAAGTGGAGAAGAGATGAGAAGAACAAGAGGAGAAGAACAAGAGGAGAAGAGATGAGAAGAAGAACGAGAGAAGAAGAGATGAGGAGAAGAACTAGAAGAGATGAGTAGAAGAGAGAGAGGAGATGAGAAGAGAGGAGAAGAGATGAGATGAAGAACGAGAGAAGAAGAGATGAGGAGAATAACTAGAAGAGATGAGGAGAAGAGAGAGAGGAGAAGAGATGAGGAGAAGAACGAGTGGAGAAGAGATGAGGAGAAGAACAAGAAGAGAAGAGATGAGGAGAAAATATGAGGAGAAGAACATGAGGAGAAGAGATGAGGAGAAGAGATGAGGAGAAGAGAGAGAGGAGATGAGATGAATGAGAGGAGAAGAGATGAATGAGAGGAGAAGAGATGAGGAGAAGAGATGAGGAGAGGAACGAGTGGAGAAGAGATGAGAAGAACAAGAGGAGAAGAACAAGAGGAGAAGATGAATGAGAAGAGATGAGGAGAAAAGATGAGGAGAAGAACATGAGGAGAAGAGATGAGGAGAAGAGAGAGAGGAGATGAGATGAATGAGAGGAGAAGAGATGAATGAGAGGAGAAGAGAAGAGATGAGGCGAAGAGATGAGGAGAAGAGATGAGGAGAAGAGATGAGGAGAAGATATGAGAAGAGAAGAGGAGAAGAACAAGATGAGAAGAACAAGAGGAGACGAGGTGAGAAGAAGAGATGAGGAGAAGAGAGAGAGGAGATGAGATGAATGAGAGGAGAAGAGATGAATGAGAGGAGAAGAGATGAGGAGAAAATATGAGGAGAAGAACATGGGGAGAAGAGATGAGGAGAAGAGATGAGGAGAAGAGAGAGAGGAGATGAGATGAATGAGAGGAGAAGAGATGAATGAGAGGAGAAGAGATGAGGAGAAGAGATGAGGAGAGGAACGAGTGGAGAAGAGATGAGAAGAACAAGAGGAGAAGAACAAGAGGAGAAGATGAATGAGAAGAGATGAGGAGAAAATATGAGGAGAAGAACATGAGGAGAAGAGATGAGGAGAAGAGATGAGGAGAAGAGAGAGAGGAGATGAGATGAATGAGAAGAGAAGAGATGAATGAGAGGAGAAGAGATGAGGAGAAGAGATGAGGAGAGGAACGAGTGGAGAAGAGATGAATGAGAGGAGAAGAGATGAGGAGAAGAGATGAGGAGAGGAACGAGTGGAGAAGAGATGAGAAGAACAAGAGGAGAAGATGAATGAGAAGAGATGAGGAGAAAAGATGAGGAGAAGAACATGAGGAGAAGAGATGAGGAGAAGAGAGAGAGGAGATGAGATGAATGAGAGGAGAAGAGATGAATGAGAGGAGAAGAGATGAGGCGAAGAGATGAGGAGAAGAGATGAGGAGAAGAGATGAGGAGAAGATATGAGAAGAGAAGAGGAGAAGAACAAGATGAGTAGAACAAGAGGAGAAGAGATGAGGAGAAGAGAGGAGAAGAGATGAGAAGAAGAACGAGAGAAGAAGAGATGAGGAGAAGAACTAGAAGACATGAGAATAAGAGAGAGAGGAGAAGAACAAGAAGAGAAGAGATGAGGAAAAAATATGAGGAGAAGAACATGAGGAGAAGAGATGAGGAGAAGAGAGAGAGGAGATGAGATGAATGAGAGGAGAAGAGATGAATGAGAGGAGAAGAGATGAGGAGAAGAGATGAGGAGAGGAACAAGTGGAGAAGAGATGAGAAGAACAAGAGGAGAAGAACAAGAGGAGAAGAGATGAGAAGAAGAACGAGAGAAGAAGAGATGAGGAGAATAACTAGAAGAGATGAGTAGAAGAGAGAGAGGAGATGAGGAGAAGTGAGGAGAAGAGATGAGATGAAGAACGAGAGAAGAAGAGATGAGGAGAATAACTAGAAGAGATGAGGAGAAGAGAGAGAGGAGAAGAGATGAGGAGAAGAACGAGTGGAGAAGAGATGAGGAGAAGAACAAGAAGAGAAGAGATGAGGAGAAAATATGAGGAGAAGAACATGAGGAGAAGAGATGAGGAGAAGAGATGAGGAGAAGAGAGAGAGGAGATGAGATGAATGAGAGGAGAAGAGATGAATGAGAGGAGAAGAGATGAGGAGAAGAGATGAGGAGAGGAACGAGTGGAGAAGAGATGAGAAGAACAAGAGGAGAAGAACAAGAGGAGAAGATGAATGAGAAGAGATGAGGAGAAAAGATGAGGAGAAGAACATGAGGAGAAGAGATGAGGAGAAGAGATGAGGAGAAGAGAGAGAGGAGATGAGATGAATGAGAGGAGAAGAGATGAATGAGAGGAGAAGAGATGAGGTGAAGAGATGAGGAGAGGAACAAGTGGAGAAGAGATGAGAAGAACAAGAGGAGAAGAACAAGAGGAGAAGAGATGAGAAGAAGAACGAGAGAAGAAGAGATGAGGAGAAGAACTAGAAGAGCTGAGTAGAAGAGAGAGAGGAGATGAGGAGAAGAGAGGAGAAGAGATGAGAAGAAGAACGAGAGAAGAAGAGATGAGGAGAATAACTAGAAGAGATGAGGAGAAGAGAGAGAGGAGAAGAGATGAGGAGAAGAACGAGTGGAGAAGAGATGAGGAGAAGAACAAGAAGAGAAGAGATGAGGAGAAAATATGAGGAGAAGAACATGAGGAGAAGAGATGAGGAGAAGAGATGAGGAGAAGAGAGAGAGGAGATGAGATGAATGAGAGGAGAAGAGATGATTGAGAGGAGAAGAGATGAGGAGAAGAGATGAGGAGAGGAACGAGTGGAGAAGAGATGAGAAGAACAAGAGGAGAAGAACAAGAGGAGAAGATGAATGAGAAGAGATGAGGCGAAGAGATGAGGAGAACAGATGAGGAGAAGATATGAGAAGAGAAGAGGAGAAGAACAAGATGAGAAGAACAAGATGAGAAGAGATGAGGAGAAGATTGAGATGAGAAGAGATGATGAGAAGATTGAGAGGAGAAGAATGAGAGGAGAAGAGATGAGGAGAAGAACAAGAAGCGAAGAGATGAGGAGAAGATTGAGAGGAAATGAGATGAATGAGAGGAGAAGATATGAATGAGATGAGAAGAAATGAGGAGAAGAGATGAGGAGAAGAACAAGAGGAGAAGAGATGAGAAGAAGAACGAGAGAAGAAGAGATGAGGAGAAGAACTAGAAGAGATGAGTAGAAGAGAGAGAGTAGATGAGGAGAAGAGATGAGAAGAGATGAGAAGAAGAACGAGAGAAGAAGAGATGAGGAGAATAACTAGAAGAGATGTGGAGAAGAGAGAGAGGAGAAGAGATGAGGAGAAGAACGAGTGGAGAAGAGATGAGGAGAAGAACAAGAAGAGAAGAGATGAGGAGAAAATATGAGGAGAAGAACATGAGGAGAAGAGATGAGGAGAAGAGATGAGGAGAAGAGAGAGAGGAGATGAGATGAATGAGAGGAGAAGATATGAATGAGATGAGAAGAAATGAGGAGAAGAGATGAGGAGAGGAACGAGTGGAGAAGAGATGAGAAGAACAAGAGGAGAAGAACAAGAGGAGAAGAGATGAGAAGAAGAACGAGAGAAGAAGAGATGAGGAGAAGAACTAGAAGAGATGAGTAGAAGAGAGAGAGTAGATGAGGAGAAGAGAGGAGAAGAGATGAGAAGAAGAACGAGAGAAGAAGAGATGAGGAGAATAACTAGAAGAGATGTGGAGAAGAGAGAGAGGAGAAGAGTTGAGGAGAAGAACGAGTGGAGAAGAGATGAGGAGAAGAACAAGAAGAGAAGAGATGAGGAGAAAATATGAGGAGAAGAACATGAGGAGAAGAGATGAGGAGAAGAGATGAGGAGAAGAGAGAGAGGAGATGAGATGAATGAGAGGAGAAGAGATGAATGAGAGGAGAAGAGATGAGGAGAAGAGATGAGGAGAGGAACGAGTGGAGAAGAGATGAGAAGAACAAGAGGAGAAGAACAAGAGGAGAAGATGAATGAGAAGAGATGAGGCGAAGAGATGAGGAGAAGAGATGAGGAGAAGAGATGAGGAGAAGAGATGAGGAGAAGAGAGAGAGGAGATGAGATGAATGAGAGGAGAAGATATGAATGAGATGAGAAGAAATGAGGAGAAGAGATGAGGAGAGGAACGAGTGGAGAAGAGATGAGAAGAACAAGAGGAGAAGAACAAGAGGAGAAGAGATGAGAAGAAGAACGAGAGAAGAAGAGATGAGGAGAAGAACTAGAAGAGATGAGTAGAAGAGAGAGAGTAGATGAGGAGAAGAGAGGAGAAGAGATGAGAAGAAGAACGAGAGAAGAAGAGATGAGGAGAATAACTAGAAGAGATGTGGAGAAGAGAGAGAGGAGAAGAGTTGAGGAGAAGAACGAGTGGAGAAGAGATGAGGAGAAGAACAAGAAGAGAAGAGATGAGGAGAAAATATGAGGAGAAGAACATGAGGAGAAGAGATGAGGAGAAGAGATGAGGAGAAGAGAGAGAGGAGATGAGATGAATGAGAGGAGAAGAGATGAATGAGAGGAGAAGAGATGAGGAGAAGAGATGAGGAGAGGAACGAGTGGAGAAGAGATGAGAAGAACAAGAGGAGAAGAACAAGAGGAGAAGATGAATGAGAAGAGATGAGGCGAAGAGATGAGGAGAAGAGATGAGGAGAAGAGATGAGAAGAAGATATGAGAACAGAAGAGGAGAAGAACAAGAGGAGAAGAGATGAGGAGAAGATTGAGAGGAGAAGAGATGAGGAGAAGAACAAGAGGAGAAGAGATGAGGAGAAGATTGAGAGGAGAAGAGATGAGGAGAAGAATGAGAGGAGAAGAGATGAGGAGAAGAATGAGAGGAGAAGAGATGAGGAGAGGAACAAGAGGAAAAGAGATGAGGAGAAGAGATGAGGAGAAGAGAGAGAGGAGAAGAGATGAGGAGAAGAGAGGAGAAGAGATGAGAAGAAGAACGAGATAAGAAAAGATGAGGAGAAGAACTAGAAGAGATGAGGAGAAGAACAAGAAGAAAAGAGATGAGGAGAAAATATGAAGAGAAGAACATGAGGAGAAGAGATGAGGAGAAGAGATGAGGAGAAGAGAGAGAGGAGAAGAGATGAGGAGAAGAGAGGAGAAGAGATGAGAAGAAGAACGAGAGAAGAAGAGATGAGGAGAATAACTAGAAGAGATGTGGAGAAGAGAGAGAGGAGAAGAGTTGAGGAGAAGAACGAGTGGAGAAGAGATGAGGAGAAGAACAAGAAGAGAAGAGATGAGGAGAAAATATGAGGAGAAGAACATGAGGAGAAGAGCGAGAGAAGAGATGAGGAGAAGAACGAGAGGAGAAGAGATGAGGAGAAGAAGGAGAGGAGAAGAGATGAGGAGAGGAGATGAGATGAGGAGAAGAGATGAGGAGAAGAATTAGAGGAGAAGAGATAAGGGGATGAATGAGAGAAGAGATGAGGAGAAGAACAAGAGGAGAAGAGATGAGGAGAAGAGCAAGAGGAGAAGAGATGAGGAGAAGAACGAGAGGAGAAGAGATAAGGGGAGGAATGAGAGGAGAAGTGATGAGGAGAAGAACAAGAGGAGAAGAGATGAGGAGAAGTATGAGAGGAGAAGAGATGAGGAGAAAAGAAGAGGAGAAGAACGAGAGAAGAGATGAGGAGAAGAACGAGAGGAGAAGAGATGAGGAGAAGAAGGAGAGGAGAAGAGATGAGGAGAGGAGATGAGTAATGTGATGAAAGAGGGTTAGATGGTGTTTGCATAAAGAACCGCTACGTGTGTGTGTGTGTGTGTGTGTGTGTGGGTTGGCTTAGCGGGGGCGTAGAGTGGGCACCAGTAATGTTCCATGTGGGCTGCCTTGTCTCACCCCTGTGCCTGGCCAAAGTTGATGACACGCACGCATGCACGCACACACCGACACACCGACACACACACACACACACACACACACACACACACACACACACACACACACACACACACACACACACACACACACACACACACACACACACACACACACACACACACACACACACACACACACACACACACACCATGCAGCATCTGTGTAACCACATCATAGACACACACAGAAAGATACATCAGAGGGAGGCATGGTCTGAATTAGCCCACTCTGTGAACACCGGCCAGTGGCTATTTTTAGTCCAACAGCAAGGCTCGTATTTCTCACGAGAGAGAGACAGACGCCAGATGTATTTGAGTCCAAGGGGGCATCTGTCTGTGTATGACTCAATGATGTGCATGTAAACTTGACGATCCCGCTCACTGTTTTTCAATTTTTAATTTTTTTGTCATATTATTGTGTTTTGTCCTCTAGTAGTCTGCTTACTTGAGGGCTGGAAAGTGCAGTTGTGTTTTCAGCCTGGATTTCACACTGGCATACACTCCCACTGGCAGCAGGCCTCACACACTCTCCTCACTCGCCATCTCCCCCCCCCCCTCTCTCTCTCCCTCCCTCCCTCTACTGCCTCTCCTCACCACCTGTAACTTATCCTCTCTCCAGTGAGGACTGACTGACTGCAGTTACCAACACACTACATGATGGAGCAGCAAAATATTGAACTTACTTTCTGAAGTTATTTCATAGTGAGTGCTACTGTGAGAATGTGATATAGTAGTTATTATCAATAACAGAACCTCCTCCTCTTGATACTGATGCTCTTTTCCCAGACTTCACTACACTGTGTACACAAAGTATGTGGACACTTTCTGAAGTCACTGTATGTTTAAGGGTGACCTCTTTGCCTCTTTGCCTCTTTGCCTTTTTGCAGATTAAAACCTTACATTTTCGGTTGATTGACAATGGATCCCTGTTTATGGTATCCTCCTTTTTACATGAGTTTCATACAATTTCAATTTCATCCTCTAGAAAAGGCAGATCTTATATTACAGCAAATAATATGGCAAAACTCCAATGTACTGATGAAAAAATGTATTTACAAGAAGGGTAAAATAGTTGTGATAGACATTGTAAACAAGAATGGTAAAATTATGTCACACAAGCAACTAACAACAGTGTATGGAGGTGTATGATCAATACAAAATTGTAACCAACTCATCGCGGCTCTGCGATCAAAGAATTATTCTGTCTGCCAACCAGTAAAAATCATAAATGGCTTAAAATGATTAGTATAATTTGAAAAATATATCAGTTTAACTTAAAGTCGAAGGGTTTTACAGCAATACTGTATCAAATTTAAGTCAGTTGGGAACACGTTTTGGATGTCCCAATACCTTGGCATCGGGTCTATGAACTGACACACTGAGTAAGAAAAACATTCAGAACACCTGCTCTTTCCATGACATAGACTGATTGTGTACGTGTGAATGGACAAGACAATCTGGCCTTAATGGCCATGTATTCTTATAATCTCCCCCTGGCACAGACAGAAGAGGACTGGCCACGCCTCAGAGCCTGGTTCATCTCTAGGTTTCTCCCTAGGTTCCTGCCTTTCTAGGGAGGTTTTCCTAGCCACCGTGCTTCTACATCTGCATTACTTGCTGTTTGGGGTTTTAGGCTGGGTTTCTGTATAAGCACTTTGTGTCATGTGCTGATGTAAAAGTGCTTCATAAATACATTTGATTGATTGATTGAAGTGCCTTTGAACGGGTTATGGTAGTAGGTTCCAGGCTCACCGATTTGTGTCAAGAAATACAATGCTGCTGGATTAATCACGCTCAACAGTTTCCAGTGTGTATTAAGAATGGTCCACCACCCAAAGGATATCCAGCCAAGTTGACACAACTTTGGGAAGCATTGGAGTCAACATGGACCAGCATCCCTGTGGAACACTTTAGACACCTTTTGGAGTCCATGCCTCAACATATTGAGGCTATTCTGAGGTTAAAAGGGTGGAGCGGGGGCATCTCAATATTAGGAATGTGTTCCTAATGTTTGGTATATTCAGTGTATAAAACAAGTTGACACATAAATCCATTCGTTTCAATTTAAGCTATTATGTAAAATACTTGGAAAAAGAATGCTCAATATATGGGGCATTGAATAGTCAACCTTGTGCAGACTCTGCCACCTGGAAACAGAATCTATAGAACATATTTTCTGGTACTGTCAATCGGTGGCTCGCTTTCTGAGTTAGGTCCAGGAATGTTTGTTACATTACTATGATAAAAAGTAAACTTGTTAGGAGCACTTTGAGGAGGGACGGAGGGGGAGGGAGGTTGGGAAAACAAGAGCAATAGGAGAGCGAGGGAGGAGGAGAGAGAGGCAAGAGGAGAGAGAGGCAGGAGGAGAGCAAGGGAGGAGGAGAGAGAGGCAGAAGGAGAGAGAGGCAGGAGGAGAGAGAGGCAGGAGAGAGAGGCAGGAGGAGAGAGAGACAGGAGGAGAGAGAGACAATAAGAGAGAGAGGCAGTAAGAGAGAGAGGCAGTAAGAGAGAGAGCCAGGAGGAGAGAGAGGCAGGAGGCGAGAGAGGCAGGAGGAGAGAGAGGCAGGAGAAGATGAAGGCAGGAGGATAGAGAGGCAGTAGGAGAGAATGGCAGGAGAGGAGTGAGACAGGACAGGAAGAAGGCAGTAGGAGAGGCAAGAGCGGAGAGAGGCAGGATGAGAGAGAGGCAGGAGAGGTGAGAGGCAGGAGAGGAGGAAGGCAGGAGGATATAGAGGCAGAATAGCAAGAGGCAGGATAGCGAGAGACGCAGGAGAGGTAGAGGAGATAAGACGAGGGAAGCAAGAGAGACAGATGGATCCCCAGTGGTGAAGGGGACACAGCCTCCTCTGAGCCCCCTCAGGTGGGCACAACCTTGGCTCTCTCCTGCCCCCATCCTGCCCCCCCTCACCACGCCCAGAGGGGTACCCAGGCATCCTGCAGGCAGGCAGCTGTTTTTTGGGGTGTCCTCTCCTTAAAACCCCTTATCCCTCACCACGCACCCCAGGGAAGGGACAGGGACAAGCCCCCCCCCCACTACTGCTGCTGGTACCCCAGCCAGCCTCAATCTGTGGGACACCCAAGGACATCCTCTGATCATAACACACTTACAAAGGATACAGAGGATAGCACTGAGAGATGGAGTGAGAAAAGACAGATACTTTTCGATATAATGCAGTCCAGAGTAAGCAGGGAATGAGAGGTGTGTGGACAATGTGTGTGAGTGTGGACAAAGTGTATGTGTGTGTGTGTGGACAAAGTGTGGGTGTGCGTGGGTGCGTGCGTGTGGTCTGTCTCATGACCAGGGCCTGCTCTGTGTTTACAGACCTCTGTTTTCTTGACTGTAATTCAGGGCGGCCTCCCACCATGCACCTCTCACCACACAGCTCACAGAGGATAAACAATATTCACGGCCAAGTGTAAAAAACCCTGAGTTTCACCTCAACTACCGCCCTCTACACCAGCTGTGGGAGGCCAGAGCAGGGGCTGTGTGAGGTGTGTGTGTGCAAATGTCCGTGTGTGAGGGAGAGAGCAAAAGACTGTATGTGTGTAGGTGTGGGCGGCAGTGTGTGTGTGTGACTGGGGTTGCAGGACGGGTGACTGTTGGATTATGAGGTTGTCACCTTGCCCTGACCCCAGACCCCAGTCATATTGCTGTTTTATCATCATAGAGTTGGCCCTGTGAAATCCCCTTCTGACTGCTCTGTTTGCTTTGTTCTCTGTGCTGTATTTGTAAGGGGAGAGGCAAAGGTGAAAAGGATGTGCTGCTTACCGTCAGCAGGGAAAATTCCCTGGAAAACTATGAGAGCCATCCTTTGAAGAGTGAGTGGTTGTATGTTTGTGTGAAAGGGTGTGGGTGATTATGATTCAACTTTTCACTAAGGAACATAACAGTAAGTCTTGAATATTCTTGTATGTTCTCTCTGCTGTATGGTTTCTGTTGTGTGCATATGGCATTTCTTGTCCCGTGACTTCACAGTTACATGTTGTCTTTGTGTGTGAGTGCTGTTTGGGTCTGTTCCTTCCCCCTTTTAACTTTGATATGGACGAAAAGTGTCTGGGTTTCTTTATATCCGTCTCTTCTGTTAGTCATATTAACCCACAAAACAGCTGCATGTCCACTGCTACACACACACACACTAACTTGAAGTAACTGATCTGTGATTGGACATTGGAATATAGTGAAGACATTTCAAAACCACTGACTGATGATGCATGTTCTTGGGTTATTTATGTATTTATTTAATACGTCAGAATTAAGAGCTAAGTTAACCACCGTAAAGCTATGTTGTTATTGCAACTATACGAAGATGTACAGCAAGTTGGTATGAAGCTTTATTGAAAATGGAAATAAACTGGACTAAGCTAGATCAATCACCATAGTATTATATGTTGACCAGCAGATGAACAGTCCTTTGGCATAGTGTAAATTGGAACTGACAGCGTTTTAACTACTTTGCAGATATTAACCAAACAGACAATTATGCTTCAAATCAGGGGGCGGCAGGTAGCCTAGTGGTTAGAGTGCTGGACTAGTAACCGGAAGGTTGCAAGATTGAATCCCCAAGGTGAAAATCTGTTGTTTTGCCCCTGAACAAGGCAGTTAACCCACTGTTCCTAGACCGTCATTGAAAATAAGAATTTGTTCTTAACTGACTTGTCTAGTAAAAGGTAAAAAAGTGGTTATATTTGACTCAACATTCCATGATGTACACCAAGGCATTGTTGGTAGAAGAGATGGATGCAGTTCAATACATGATTAATATCATTCACCAATACATTTCTTGGTAGTCCAAAAAGGTATTGCTATCAGGTTGTAAATCACAGCTGGCCTGGTACATTGTTTGCTGCCTTCATTCGGGATGCACTGTTTCAGTTTCAATGACTCAATATTTTTTACAAAAACGGACGACTGTAACTAAAGCTGGTAATGTCAATACAATCAAACTAGCAGGGCAATGATCACAAGTCAGGCATAACGTGGCTAATAGGCTAGCGCACATGCGTCAAACAAGGCCAGCGGGCCGAATAGGACACAAGCGACTATAAATGACTCATCTACTTTATGAAATTACAATGACTTACGGTGAATTAAACTTCAATTGCGCTGCTTTCTTGTGTCCCGTTTACAGCGCACAGCAGAGGAAAAGTGTACAGATAGACCCATGCCACAGTCCTAGCTGGGCTACTGAAATGTTGCAGTCCGGCTTCGGTTTTTAAAGCTTGACAATGAATAACCAAAAAACAAAACACCATGCAAAAGAGAAACATGTAGGCCTATTACAGCAACATTTGAGCAGTAGCCTAGGCTGGCTACTCACCTACAATACATTTTGCGTGCACCATACAGCAATGCTGCATTCAACGGCACCAATGATCCATGCAGTGGATCATTTGGAGTTATTAAATACTTTTTGATTAAGGTCACAGCATATTATGCACATCTGCAAGTATAGCAGAAAAGGCTGGGCAAATATAATTTCTCTCTTGTTTAAATACGTTAAAATGTTATATACCACATCCTATGTACATCGGTGGACATGAAGGGAAATATTTTTCTCATAAAATAATTGCCAGTCTGGCCCGGGAATTCTTGTGTTTTGTAGAGAAGACGCAGGGATTCAGGAAGCAGGTGCATTCGGTGAGTTTAATTAGAACTAACAGCGTGAATACACAAACAAGAGTAGCGTCTGAACATGAAATCAGAAAGAAATGCTGCCTGATGGGTGATAACAATGCAGTGCTAGATAAAGGGGTAGTAATCAGGGAAGTGATGAAGTCCAGGTGTGCCTAATGATGAGGCGCAGATGTGCCTAATGAAGGTTGCCAGGAGTGCGTAATGATGGGTTGCCAGGACCAGTGGTTAGTAGACCGGTGATGTCGCGTACCGGAGAGGGGGAGCGGCAGTAGACATGGCAGTACCGCCTCCCCGACGTGCGGCTCCAGCCGCAGGATGACACCGGCCAGGAGGATGGCCCCCGAGGGCAAGGAGCCGCCCGGTCCGGACGACGAAGGTAGAAATCTTGGTTGATGTTGGGATCTAGAATGTCGGCCACCAGAGACTAACACCGCTCCTCTGGACCGTACCCCTCCCAGTCCAAAAGGTACTGGACCCAACCCCACACAATGTCGGGAGTCCAGGAGTAGGTGGAGCACCCCTCAATGTCCACGAGAGGGAGGTAGAGGGGTATCGTGGGGGACGGCATCAGCCAGGGGACCGGGAATCACCGGCCTGAGGTGGTTCTCGTCCACCGCAGGGGCTTCGGTCTGGCTTCAGGTCCACGGGGCCAGGGCCAGCTGGTACCCCAGGACACACTGGAAGGAAGACAGCCCAGTGTAAGAGTGACAATGTGAGTTATGGGCGTACTCCACCCAGGGAAGGAACCGGGCCCGCTCCCCCAGCCAGTCCTGACAGTGAATCCTCAAGAACCTCCCCAGCATCTGGTTGGTCAAAATCTATGGACCGATGGGACCAAGGCCACTGAGGCACGGGGAGGGGAAGGAGTTTCCCTGCTGGAGCGTGCCGGGGAGATTTGGTTTGGGCGACGTCCTGTGCCAAAGTGGGCCATCAGTACTTAATAGAGATTGATTGAGTGGTGCGGGTGATACCTGGGTATCCAGCAGCCAGGGTTGTGTGCGCCCTGGTCAATAGCCGTTCCCTTACCTCCGTGGGAACGTAGGTGCGCTTAGGAGGACAGGTTGGGAGGCGCACAATTGGCCCAGTGTTGTCCGGGTTAGGGATTGGCCAGGGTAGGCCGTCATTGTAAATAATAATTTGTTCTTAACTGACCTGCCTAGTTAAATGAAGGTAAAAAAAAAAATCGAAAATAAAGCAGGCGCGGGTTCCCTCTCCAGAGCCTGGCGGATGTCCCCGTCTATGACCCATAGCATGGGGCCAACGATTTGGCAGGGCGTTATGATGGGTGCACTCAGGACAGGAACCTCTACCGAATCGTGGAGTACTTCCAGGACAGGGCATCAGCTTTGATGTTTTCTGAACCTGGGTGGTAATGAAGGGGTGAAGTTGAATCTAGTAAAGAAAAGGGCCCACCTTGCTTGGCGCGGGTTCAGCCGCCTCGCTGTCCGTATGTACTCCAGGTTCCAATGGTTGGTGAGGATGAGAAACAGGTCCGTGGCGCCCTCCAGCCAGTGTCTCTACTCCTCTAATGCCAACCAAGTTCACCGCCAGGACCTCCCGGTCACCGACAAAATAGTTAGTCTCTGCAGGAGACAGTTTTTTAGAGTAGTATGCACACGGATAAAATATTTGTGGATTACCTTGATGGTGTGACAGGAAGGCCCCATGACCACTTTTGAGGCGTCCATCTCCGCCACGAAGGGCAACGTAGGATCTGGCTGTTTCAGCAATGGGGTGGAGGTGAAACACCCCTTCAGTAGGCGGAAGGCCTCATCGGCTGCAGGACTCCACACCAACTTACCACCTTTGAGGAAAGAGGCGAAGGAGCTGAAGTTTTTGTTGAAGCGGCGGTAGAAGTTGGCAAACCCCCAAAACCCTTGTAGTCCTGGTGGTTGGGACTGGCCATGCCCTGACTGCATCGACCTTCCTCTCCTCTATAACCACTCCCTGCGGGCCGATCCAATTACCCAAGAAGGAGACGGTAGCCTGATGGAACTGGCACTTCTCCTCTTTGACATGCAAAAAAATTATATATGAGATTCTTCAAAGTAGCCAACCTTTGCCTTGATGACAGCTTTGCACACTCTGGGCATTCTCTCAACCAGCTTCATGATGTACTAACCTGGAGTAATTTTCCAAAAGTCTTGAATGAGTTCCCACATATGCTAAGCATGTGTTGGCTGCTTTTCCTTCACTCTGCAGTCCAACTCATACCAAACCATCTCAAAATGGGTTAAGGTACCTGAGGTTGGATTAGAAACGTTGTTTGAATTGTTTGGACGAAGTTTACAGGTAACGTTTTAAATTCTTTTGTAGGCATGTTGGGCGAGTTGGAACAGGTGGATTTCTGAATCAAATGTGCCAAATAAACTGACATTTTTGGGATATAAAGAAGGACTTTATCAAACAAAACGACCATTCATTGTGTAACTGGGACCCTTTGGATTGCAAAAAGATGAAGATCTTCAAGGGTAAGGGATTTATTTTATCACTATTTTTCAGTTTTGTGACACCTGTGCAGGTTATGAATTTATGTGAATGCAGGAAGTGGGTGAGGCGCTGTCCTCAGACGATCAAATGCTATGCTTTTGCCGTAAAGCCTTTTGTAAATCGGACAAAGCGGTTCGATTACCAAGATTGTAAGCTAAAGAATGGTGTACAACACTTGTATTTTCATGAATGTTTAATATTACTCATTTTGTATTTCGCGCTCTGCAATTTTACTGGATGTTGGCCAGGTGGGATGCTACCGTCCCACCTGCCCCAAAGAGTTTAACTTCTTTCTGCTCAGTGGGACCTCGACAACATCTGGTGAAATTGCAGAGCGCAAAATTCAAACTACAAAAATAGTAATAATAAACATTCATGAAAATACAAGTGTTATACATCGGTTAAAAGATTAACTTCTTGTTAATCCAGCCACTTTGTCAGATTTCAAAAAGGCTTTACGGCGAAAGCATACCATGCAATTATCTGAGGACAGCGCCCTGCTTACAAAAGCATACAAACATTTTCCAACCAAGAAGGGGCGTCACGCAAGTCAGAAATAGCGATAAAATAAACCACTTACATTTGAAGATCTTCCTCTACTGGCAATCCAGCTACACAATAAATTGTCATTTTGTTCGATAAAGTCCCTCTTTATATCCCAAAAACTCAGTTTTGTTGGCGCGTTTTATTCAGTAATCCACTGGCTCAAAGGCAGTCAAAACATCCAGACAAATACATCCTAATAGTACCGGTAAATTTCATCGAAACATGTCAAACGATGTTTATAATTAATCCTCAGGTTGTCAATTATCTAAATAATCAATAATATATAAACCGGACAATAGTGTATTCAATAGAATGGAAAAAGAACGAAGAGCGCGCACACAGTCATGCGCGCAAACCATGATTCCATAGACGACTTACCAAAAGGTCTTATTCTTCGTCGTTTTTCAAAAACAAGCCTGAAACCATGTCTAAAGACTGTTGACATCTAGTGGAAGTCATAGGAACTACAATCTGGGCGCTAAACCCATATATAGCCAAAAGGATTTCAATGGAAAACCACTCACATCAAAAAAATCCCATTTCCTGGATGGATTTTCCTCGGGTTTTCGCCTGCCACATCAGTTCTGTTATACTCACAGACATTATCCTGTTTGGGATAGGGGGCAGCATTTCACGTTCGGATGAAAGCGTGCCCAGAGTAAACTTCCTGCTACTCTGGCCAAGAAGCTAATATATGCATATTATTAGTAGTATTAGATAGAAAACACTCTGAAGTTTCTAAAACTGTTTGAATGATGTCTGCGAGTATAACATAATTCATATGGCAGGCAAAAACCTGAGAAAAATCCAACCAGGAAGTGGGAAATCTGAGGTTTTTAGTTTTTCAACTCATTGCCTATCAAATATACAGTGTCTATGGGGTCATATTGCACTTCCTAAGGCTTCCACTAGATGTCAACAGTCTTTAGAACCTTGTTTGATGCTTCTACTGTGAAGGAGGGGGGAATGGGAGCTGAATGAGTCAGGGGTCTGCCAGAGTGGCATGAGCTGATTACGCGAGTTCACGTGAGAGTTAGCTTGCGTTCCATTGCAATTCTAAAGACAAAGGAATTCTCCGGTTGGAACATTATTGAAGATTTATGTTAAAAACATCCTAAAGATTGATTCTATACATCGTTTGACATGTTTCTACGAACTGTAATATAACTTTTTGAACTTTTCGTCTGAACTTTCGCCTGGATCTGCCCGCGCTTCGTGAGTTTGGATTTGTTTACCAAACGCGCTAACAAAAGGAGGTATTTGGACATAAATGTTGTACTTTATCGAACAAATCAAACATTTATTGTGGAACTGGGATTCCTGGGAGTGCATTCTGATGAAGATCATCAAAGGTAAGTGAATATTTATAACGCTATTTTTGACTTTTACTGACTCCACAACATGGCGGATATCTGCATGGCTTGTTATTGTGTCTGAGCGCTGTACTCAGATTATTGCCTGGTTTGCTTTTTCCGTAAAGCTTTTTTGAAATCTGACACAGCGGTTGCATTAAGGAGAAGTATATCCATAATTCTGTGTATAATAGTTATATCTTTTATCAAAGTTTATTATGAGTATTTCTGTAAATTGATGTGGTTGTCTGAAAATTCGGCGGATGTTTTCGAGGCACAACATTACTGACCATAAAGCGCCAATGTAAACAAAGATTTTTGGATATAAATATGAACTTTATCGAACAAAACATACATGTATTGTGTAACATGAAGTCCTATGAGTGCCATCTGATGAAGATCATCAAAGGTTAGTGATTCATTTTATCTCTATTTTTGCTTTTTGTGACTCCTCTCTTTGTGACTCCTCCTAGCCATAAGAAGTTATCTTAACAGTTTTAGAAACTTCAGAGTGTTTTCTATCCAAATCTACCAATTATATGCATATCCCAGCTTCTGGGTCTGAGTAACAGGCAGTTTACTTTGGGCACGTAAGTCATCCGAAATTCCGAATACTGCCCCCTAGCCCAAAAAGGTTAAAAGCTTAACTTTTACTGCCTCAGAAACCCGGATCCGGGAGCACCCCCCACCCCCCACACACTGATTAGCATAGATAGCATAGCTTCAGAAGTAGATAGTAGCATCTAAATATCATTAAATCACAAGTCCAAGACACCAGATGAAAGATACAGATCTTGTGAATAAAGCCACCATTTCAGATTTTTTAAATGTTTTACAGGGAAGACAAAATATGTAAATCTATTAGCTAAACACGTTAGCAAAATACACCACTATTCTAACTCCATCAGTTTCTTACTCCTTCAGGTGCTATCACCAATTCGGCTCAACTAAGATATTGATAGCCAATAACCTATAAAAAAAAACATCAGATGACAGTCTGATAACATATTCATGGTATAGGATAGTTTTTGTTAGAAAAAAGTGCATATTTCAGGTAGAAATCACAGTTTACAATTGCACCGACCATCACAAATCCACTAGAATTACTAGATAGAGCAACGTGTATGACCAATTTACTCATCATAAAACATTTCATAAGAATAGACAAAGCATAGCAATGGAAAGACCCAGATCTTGTGATTCCAGACAATATTTCAGATTTTCTAAGCGTTTTACAGCGAAAACACAATAAATCGATAAGTTAGCATACCACATGTGAAAACGTTACCAGAGCATCGATTCCAGGCAAAGAGCGCTATAACGTAATCACCGCCAAAAGATATTAATTTTTTCACTAACCTTCTCAGAATTCTTCCGATGACACTCCTGTAACATCATTTTACAACATACATATACAGTTTGTTCGAAAAGGTGCATATTTAGCCATACAAAACCGTGGTTACACAATGAAAATACTAGGAAATCAAGCCTCAATATGTCTGACGTCATCTATCAGAGTGATCTAGTTTAATTAAAAGCTAATCATATACTTGACTAAAAAATACAGGGTTGACAGGAATCGAAAGACAAATTAGTTCTTAATGCAACCGCTGATTTACATTTTTAAAATTATCCTTACTTTTCAATACAGGGTTGGCCAAGTGAAGCTATACCAAACAAAATGGCGATGTATGCGTTTAAAATATTTCGACAGAAACACGGTTTATCATATTAAATATTGCTTACTTTGAGCTGATCTTCCATCATATTCTTGGGCAATGTATCCTTTCTATGTTATAAACGTCTTTTGGTCGATAGATGTCCTCTGTCCTTCGAAATGTCCATCACCAACGACCGACACCCTAAAGCGTGTCCAAACTTTCAGAGTGCACGACAAAGAAATTCCTCAAAATCGCACTAAACGGATATAAATTGATATAAAACGGTTAAAATTCACTACATTATGATGTTTTTAACAACTATAACGACTGAAAACATGACCGGAGAAATACTGCTGGTTAGAAAACGATTTGGAACGAGGCAGGTCCGATGGCCTTCACGCTTGAGGCGCACGTTGAGAAAGAGGGGTCTCTGTACATTTTTGTCATTTATAATGGCTGTGAACGTCCCATAGACTTCATTGAAAACGTGATGACGTACAGACACCCAGAGGAAGACGTAGGTAGTGTCGGTTTCTTCATAGCATTCACTGTGGCCTTATAAACAGACCCCAGATCAGAGGTAAAAATTTCTGAAATCTGAACCCTGTCATGAAAAGTGCTGTAGAAATTGTTCTGTACCACTCAGAGACAAAATTTCAACTCCTATAGAAACTATAGACTGTTTTCTATCCAATAATAACAATAATATGCATATTGTACGATCAAGAATTGAGTACGAGGCAGTTTAATTTGGAAATGTAAAAAAAAAAATAATGCTAACAGCTCCCCCTATTGACAAAAGGTTAACTTCTTGTTAATCCAGCCGCTTTGTCAGATTTCAAAAAGGCTTTATGGCGAAAGCATGCCATGCGATTATCTGAGGACAGCACCCCGCGTACAAAAGCATTACAAACATTTTCCAAACAAGCAGAGGCATCACGAAAGTCAGAAATAACAATAAAATAAATCAATTACCTTTGAAGATCTTCCTCTGTTCGCAATCCCAAGGGTCCCAGCTACATAACAAATGGTTGTTTTGTTTGATAAAGTCCTTCTTTATATGTTTGCGCGCTTGATTCAGTAATCCCCCGGTTTCCCTCGTTCAAAATGCATACAAAGGAATCCCAAAAGTTACCAATAAACTTCGTCCAAACAAGTCAAACAATGTTTCTAATCAATCCTCATGTACACTAATATGTAAATAAACGATAAAATTTAAGACGGAGAATAGTATGTTCATTACCGGAGATAAATAACGAAGTGCGCGCCCTCATCCATGCGCGCCACAATACTACAGCCAAAATGGGAGCCACCTAGAAAAACTACAAATTCTAGCTCATTTTCCATAAAACAAGCCTGAAACTCTTTCTAAAGACTGTTGACATCTAGTGGAAGCCCTAGGACCTGCAATCTGGGAGCTATTCCTGATTTTCCCATAGACAGCCATTTCAATGAGTGGTGACCTAAAAAAGAAAATATTCCGGATGGATTCTCCTCGGGTTTTCGCCATATCAGTTCTGTAATACGCACAGACATTATTTTAACAGTTTTAGAAACGTTAGAGTGTTTTCTATCCAATAGTACCAATTGTATGCATATCCTAGCTTCTGGGCCTGAGTAACAGGCAGTTTACTTTGGGCACCTCAGTCATCCAAACGTCCAAATACTGCCCCCTATCCCTAAGAAGTTGCCGGTTTCTGAGGCTGGTAACTCTAATGAACTTATCCTCTGCAGCAGAGGTAACTCTGGGTCTTCCTTTCCTTTAGCGATCCTTATGAGACAGTTTCATCATAGCGCTTGATGGTTTTTATGACTGCACTTGAAGACACTTTCAAAGTTCTTGAAATTTTCTGGATTGACAGACATTGATTTCCTAAAGTAATGACGGACTGTCGTTTCACTTTGCTTATTTGAGCTGTTCTTTCCATAATATGGACTTGGTATTTTTTTCCAAAATGGGCTCTCTTCTGTATACCACCCCTACCTTGTCATAACACAACTAATTGGCTCAAACGCATTAATTAAGAATGAAAAAAATGAAACAAATTAACAAGGCACACCTGTTAATTGAAATGCATTCCAGGTGCCTACCTCATGAAGCTAGTTGACAACCTCATCAGTCACTGGCTTTATCAATAAGTGCACCGAGGACATCGTCCCCACAGTGACTGTACGTACATACCCCAACCAGAAGCCATGGATTACAGGGAACTTTCACACTGAGCTAAAGGGTAGAGCTGCCGCTTTCAAGGTGCGGGACTCTAACCCGGAAGCTTACAAGAAATCCTCTATGCCCTGCGACGAACCATCAAACAGGCAAAGCGTCAATACAGGGCTAAGATTGAATCATACTACACCGGCTCCGACGCTTGTTTTATGTGGCAGGGCTTGCAAACTATTACAGACTACAAAGAGAAGCACAGCCGCAAGCTGCCCAGTGACACGAGCCTACCGAACGTGCTAAATCACTTCTATGCTCGCTTCGAGGCAATCAACACTGAGTCATGCATGAGAACATCAGCTGTTCCGGACGACTGTGTGAGGACGCTCTCCGTAGCCGACGTGAGAAAGACCTTTAAACAGGTCAACATTCACAAGGCTGGTAATGGCTTACATCAACACCATTATCCCAGAAACCATAGACCCACTCCAATTTGCATACAGACAAACAGATCCACAGATGATGCAATCTATATTGCACTCCACACTGCCCTTTCCCACCTGGAAAAAAGGAACACTTATGTGAGAATGCTATTCATTGACTACAGCTCAGCGTTCAACACCATAGTACCCTCAAAGCTCATCACTTAGCTAAGGATCCTGGGACTAAACACCTCCCTCTGCAACTGGATCCTGGACTTCCTGACGGGCCGCCCCCCAGGTGGTGAGGGTAGGTAGCAACACATCTGTCACTCTGATCCTCAACACTGGAGCTCCCCAGGGGTGCGTGCTCAGTCCCCTCCTGTACTCCCTGTTCACCAACGACTGCATTGCCAGGCACGATTCCAACACCATCATTAAGTTTTCAGACGACACAACAGTGGTAGGCCTGATTACCGACAACGATGAGACAGCCTATAGGGAGGAGGTCAGAGACCTGGCCGGGTGGTGCCGGATTAACAACCTATCCCTCAACGTAACCAAGACTAAGGAGATGATTGTGGACTACAGGAAAAGGAGCACCGAGCACACCCCCATTCTCATCAACAGGGCTGTAATGGAGCATGTTGAGAGCTTCAGGTTCCTTGGTGTCCACATCAACAACAAACTAGAATGGTCCAAACACACCAAGACAGTCGTGAAGAGGGCACGACAAATCCTATTCCCCCTCAGGAAACTAAAAATATTTGGCATGGGTCCTGAGATCCTCAAAAGGTTCTACAGCTGCAACATCGAGAGCATCCTGACTGGTTGCATCACTGCCTGGTACGGCAATTGCTCGGCCTCTGACCGCAAGACGCCAAGTCTAGGACAAAAAGTCTTCTCAATAGTTTTTACCCCCGAGCCATAAGACTCCTGAACAGGTAATCAAATGGCTACCTGGACTATTTGCATTGTGTGCCCCCCCAACCCCTCTTTTACCCTGATGCTACTCTCTGTTTATCATATGCATAGTCACTTTAACTATACATTCATGTACATACTACCTCAATTGGGCTCACCAACCAGTGCTCCCGCCCATTGGCTAACCGGGCTATCTGCATTGTGTCCCGCCACCCACCACCCGCCAACCCCTCTTTCACGCTACTGCTACTCTCTGTTCATCATATATGCATAGTCACTTTAACCATATCTACATGTACATACTACCTCAATCAGCCTGACTAACCGGTGTCTGTATGTAGCCTCGCTACTGTATATAGCCTGTCTTTTTTACTGTTGTTTTATTTCTTTACTTACCTATTGTTCACCTAATACCATTTTTTGCACTATTGATTAGAGCCTGTAAGTAAGCATTTCACTGTACCTGTTGTATTCGGGGCACTTGACAAATAAACTTTGATGTGATTTGATTTGAGAGCATACCAAAAGTGTGCAAAGCTGTCAACACGGCAAAGGATGGCTACTTTGAAGAATCTCAAATATAATTTGGTTACTACATGATTCCATATGTGTTATTTCATACTTTTGATGTCTTCACTATTATTCCACAATGTAGAAAATAGCAAAAATACAGAAAAACCTTTGGATGATACTGTGAGTGGGCTATGTGCTCCTCCAAGGTGGCCGAGTAGATCAGGATGTTGTCGATATATATGACCACCTGACGCCCAAGCAGGTCCCGGAATACCTCGTTAACGAATGCCTGGAACACCAACGGAGCATTTGCTAATCCATAAGGCATCACCAGGTATTCGTAGTACCCAGACATCATGCTGAAGTCCATCTTCCATTCATCCCCTTCAGGATGCGGATCAAATTATAGGCACTCAGCAGGTCCAGCTTAATGTAAAAACGGCCAGCGTAGCTGTTCGATGGCGGCCGGGCTTCAGGGCGCCCAAGAAAGTCCAGCAAGCACCAGGACCGTCTCCTAAAGTTGATTCAGCTGCAGGATCAAGGCACCACCAGTACAGAGCTTGCTCAGGAATGTTAGCAGACAGGTGTGAGTGGATCTGCACACACAGTGAGGCGAAGACTTTTGGAGGATGACCTGGTGTCAAGAAAGGCAGCAAAGAAGCCAACATCGGTCCTGTGTCATGCCAACAGTAAAGCATCCTGAGACCATTCATGTGTGTGGTTGCTTCTCAGCCAAGGGAGTGGGCTCACTCACATTTTTGCCTAAGAACACAGCCATGAATAAAGAATGGTACAAACACATCCTCTGAGAGCAACCTCTCCCAACCGTCCAGGAACAGTTTGGTGATGAACAATGCCTTTTCCAGCATGATGGAGAACCTTGCCATAAGGCAAAAGCTATAACTCAATGGCTCGGGGAACAAAACATCGATATTTTGGGTCCATGGCCAGGAAGCTCCCCAGACCTTAATCCCATTGAGAACTTGTCGTCAATCCTCAAGAGGCGAGTGGACAAACAAAAACCCACAAATTCTGACAAACTCCAAGCATTGATTATGCAAGAATGGGCTGCCATCAGTCAGGATGTGGCCCAGAAGATAATTGACAGCATGCCAGGGCGGATTGCAGAGGTCTTGAAAAAGAAGGGTCAACACTGCAAATATTGACTCTTTGCATCAACTTCATGTAATTGTCAATAAAAGCCTTATGACACTTATGAATTGCTTGTAATTATACTTCAGTATTACATAGTAACATCTGACAAAATTATCTAAAGACACTGAAGCAGCAAACTTTGTGGAAATTAATATTTGTTTCATTCTCAAAACTTTTGGCCACGACTGTATATTCTATTCTATTGCTGTAGAAACACCACGAGGGACAACCAGCTAGTGAAATCGGTACTAAAAAGGGTTTGGTGGAGAGTGATGATGGAATACCCACACCTACCCCAGGAGACGGATGATCACGGGGCCGTCCCGCTGCTCTAGTGGCTCCTGGGTTGGGACGTAACGGACACCGTTGAAGCTGGTGCCCTTCCTGACCACAATAGGGACAGAGCCCCAGCTGTCCACGACATGAGTGCGTCCAAAGAGAGGGTGTCATCTTGGCATGCCAACTCTCTCTGGACCTCTTCACTTCCATCTGCTAGATGCTGACACTGTACGGAAGGTGAGGGCGTACTCCGCAGCGGTCTGGCCCTCTTGCCATAGTTGGAGTAGGCACTTTCCCCCCTCTCTGCCCTCCGGTGGATGATCGAAGACTCAAGACATTAACCTTTCATAGGAACCCAGCTCCTCCTCTATTTTCTCCCAGACAGCCATAGCCTACTCCAACAATCGCCCGGTTAGCAGGGAAAGAACCGTGGTAACCTTGGACCTCTCGTGGTGGGGGCTCCCATTTTATGAGTGAAATAGAGACAGCACTAGAGGAGGAAGCCCCGGCATTTGGATGTAGTCCCGTCATATTTGTCCGGGATGGACAAATCAGCATCGCTGACCTGGCAGACTGTTGAATGGGCTGAAGTGCTGGCTAGCTGGGTCGACTCATGGTAGAGGATCCTCTGCTCGATGAAGGTGACGCCCCTTGAGGAAGATCTAGACGTTGAAGAATGCGGAGGACCTCATCCATAGCTGTCCCCAGTTGGACCAGCTGGTCATGGTGGAGGCGAAGTAGGTCTCCCTGTTTGCCGACCATCTGGGAGATGTCTTCTTTGGCTGCTGCTTCATTTTTGTGAGGCATTATTCTATAGCGAAGACGCAAGGAGTCAGGAAGCAGGTGCAGTCGGTGAGTTTAATAAGAATGAACATAGCGTGAGTAGCGTCTGAACATGAACACAGACACAATACTGCCTGATGCGTGATAATAACGGAGTGCTAGATAAAGGGGTAGTAATCAGGGAAGTGATGAAGTCCAGGTGTACCTTATAAGGAGGTTGCAGGTGTGCATAATGAAGGTTACCAGGTGTGCGTAATGATGGGTTGCCAGGACCGCTGGTTAGTAGACCGGCAACATATAGCACCTGAGAGGGGGAACGGGTGAAGAAGTGACATGTTTTTTCAATATGGCCCATGCGCTGATTAACTTTGACACCCCTGAGCTAGCGTATCTATTTATGTAGCTAGCAATTTATTTTGCAAGCTATAAACACGGAGCCTAACGTTAGCTAGCTAGCTGCTAGGAGGATGTCATGTCATTGGGGGAGTGACCGACTTTCCCCCCTCATATCATTTTACAGTGCCTACAGCTAGAGATGCAGGTGTCATTTGGTTAGCGTACCACCCCGTATTATCGGTATATGCAACAGCCTTTACAAAATACATTACCTTCAACAGTGTTATCTTGTGATTATTGGTGTTGTAATTTCTTTTGCTAATGGGTTAGCAATTAGCATGTTTGACATTTCAGTGGAAATACTACTCTCAGCTTTTTGATAAGCGGCTTAGCAAAAGAAATACATCCCGTATTATCGGCATACGGTTCCCAGTTATTGGCCACTTTAGTATCTTGTTCAATTACAAGATATATCGATAAAAATTTTGTTCAAAAATCAGACACAAACCTCATATTCGAAGGGTTTATTAGATAGTTGACCAGTTGGCTAGCCTTCAAGGTAAAAGAAAATGACTTGCCTGTCAACCTTTCTTGCGTAGTCCATCCTCCCTCCTGTGGACTCTTAAAAAATGGTTATTCACCAACATATTCAGTGTTGTAACCAAATAATGTCTTATACTTTATTTTACAGATTAATCTTATGTTTTGAGAAAGTAGATAACAGCTTAATATTAAAATACAAATGAGTGTGAATAATTTACATCAAATACATAACAAAACAACTGTGCAGTGACATAAACAATGAAAACACTGTTGGAGTTTGTGTTGCTGAGATGCACTTGGAAAGTAAAGGAAGAAATACACAAGATGGGGTGAATAAATATATATAATATAATATATAATATAATATTACAAATAAATAATTTCATATGAAAACAAACAAAACAAACTATTAAATCTTGACCTCCATCCCTGTAATGTAACAAAAATCGCAATAAAAATCCAGCTCTACTGCCACCTCTGGATCCCACTGCACATACCTGCAGTGGAACCAGTGCTGGCAGAAGTCACAGCACACCCATGGCACCTCGAACCTACACTCCTGCGGGGAGCTTGCAGGTGGATCACACTCTTAAATTTGAAAAAAAAAAACATAACATTGATTAACATGGTTTTGCAAAATGTGGAAGTACTACAGCAACAATAGTAATTGATACAACTGAGAGAGAGGAAAAACAAACAGATGATTTAATACCTGAGAGTGGTGCCTTGGGTGGCGTGACAGAGGTGGCCGGTGGAGCTTTTCTCTTCCTTTTCTGTGCTGCAGTTGAGAGAAAAAGTACTGTTAGACAGAGCATGAAAACCCGTTTTAACTTTCTTACATCAACACCTCTGGAGGAAGCTGCAGAAGTTTTGGAGGAAGTGGACATGCCTTGAGGGCTGTGCTATGGACTGTGGATATGTAAAGAGTGGAAAAAAACATAGCAGTTTTATAAAACATAACAAACATTCCTTTTTTTGTAATTGAACATGTGTTTACCTGTGGAGGTGGCTGTATTTGAATTGCAGGGGCAGGGACTCCAGACGAGACTGCTATGGTGGTGTGACCAGGGTACACGTGTTTTGCTCCCCGGGGAACCAGCACTTTGTGCCTGTTCTGGTCACTACACAATCCAGACTCATCGCAGTTATAGATTTGTCTGGGTTTCTGCCTCAACCCACTCTCCTCCAAGTGCTTCTCATAAGAAGTGAAGAAGGTGTCCATCGTCGGACATGTGGCACACTCAGCTCTCCCCCTGTCCAGGGTGTCCGGCCTCCTCATGCTCAGGTTCTTGTGCCTCCTCCTAAACATTTCCCACCACCTCTTCCCCAGTGGTGGGATTGTTTCCCCTGGGTGCTGAAACCTACAATAGAATAGAATATAAAATTGTCCATCCAGGATGAAAATATTTGTTTTGGCATCACCATACACATCCACATTTACATCACATACATTGAGAACAGTCAGTCCAGCATTCTACATACATAAACACATAGAACACCAAATACCTGCGTATTTTGTCAGCGTATTTCATCAGCCTCTGTCTGGTGAAGGGGAACCCATGGCTGGCACAGTAGATACATTTCTGCACCAGAGAAATTATCTTTTTCATCCTGGTGCAAGCAATGTGGGTGGTCCACTGTGACAACCATGGGTCACCCGATCGCTCAGCCTGTCCACCAGTGTCTGCCGAGGTACACCATGCACCTTGGTAGATAAGAAAATGTAACTGTTGCTAGCAGACAAAATGTATATACACGTGGTAATCTCCTAAAAACGAAAGATGCCTAACCTTGGAAGCCTGGCGGATAGTCACATGTCCAGCTCATTCCACGGATTCCTCTCCATGCTGTGGTAGTAAATACATGTAGCTAAATAACTTGGCATACTATACACATTTTAGGAAGATTACTCAATCTGAATATGTATACACATTTACATTCCAATGTTAAGTCATTGAAAGGTGATGAACGTTTTCACAATAACTGAAAGTGTACCCACGTTTTTTGTTTGATGTTATCTATAATGAAAATTGTGCCAATTAGTTTAATATTGATGCATACGTTGTAACATTAGACTAAATACTGCCTCTATGTAGCTGTTGTAAGATGAAACACAGCCTACAGTGATAAAGTGGCAAGAAAAAGTGTGTGAACCCTTTGTAAATACCTGGATTTCTGCATAAATTGGTCATAAAATGTGATCTGATCTTCATCTAGGTCACACCAATAGACAAACACAGTCTGCTTAAACTAATAACACACAAATAATTATACACTTTCATGTCTTTATTGAACACACCATGTGAACATTCACAGTGCAGGGTTGAAAATGTTTGTGAACCCTTGGATTTAATAACTGGTTGACCCTCTTTTGGCAGCAATAAACTCAACCAAACATTTTCTGTAGTTGCGGATCAGACCTGCACAACGGTCAGAAGGAATTTTGGACCGTTCCTCTTTACAAAACTGTTTCAGTTCAACAATATTCTTAGGATGTCTGGTGTGAACTGCTCTCTTGAGGTCATGTCACAGCATCTCAATCGGGTTGAGTTCAGGACTCTGACTGGGCCACTACAGAAGGCGTATTTTCTTCTGTTGAAGCCATTCTGTTGTTGATTTACTTCTGTGTTTTGGGTTGTTGTCCTGTTGCATCACCTGACTTTTGTTGAGCTTCAGTTGATGGACAAATATCCTAACATTCTCTACGCTATGGCGTACGGGTTTGTGTAGACTCCTGAACAAGATAGATGTTTTTTTTAGGTTTTATTTACTGCAGTGTCTATTAATTCACTTTCCCACTCTATATTGCTATAGAATTTTTGCTATGGAATTGCTATAGAAATGCCTTAGCATACGTCATTCCCAAACATTCTAGAAATGTATGAAAATGTGAAAATGACCATATCTAAGTGATCGCTTGTCAGAAAATCTAAAGAAAAGGTGTCATTTTCTTCCTTGGGGTGTATATGAACAGATTTAAATTGGATTTCATGTTGCTAAACACTGTCAGTTCCACTTTAAAGGGATACTTTGTGATTTTGTCATGTCCATAGACTTCTCTGGACACAGAGACATAACAATGCTATCCAAAGCTTAATCTGACTCTGGGAAAGTAGTTATATACCCCTTAAATGTCTACCATTCAAACTCCTGTTACTATCTGTTAGTTGATGATGAACCTTGCTGTTGGTCATTGATATATCATTGAAAAACTGTGATGTAGAGTTGCTATGGAAAGTATGTTGCAATAAAGAGGTTAAGTAAAAAAAAACACACACACACACACACACACACACACACACACACACACACACACACACACACACACACACACACACACACACACACACACACACACACACACACACACACACACACACACACACACACACACACACACACACACACACACACACACACACACAAACTTCTGTTTTACTCTCTCTTTCTCATCTCTTTCCTTCTCCCTCACTCTTCTCTCTCTCTGGTAAGTTTCCATGTTATAACCTGAACCCTATCAATCCTCTCCAGTCTTTTCACTTAGAGCCAGTCAAACAGGAGGTTAAATCTGGTCCCGGTACCCCAGAACGTGCTGTGTTGCCTGGGCAGCCTGCCCACTCCACCCCCAGGCTTCATCTTGGAGCTAGGCCTCCCTGGGGACAGCCCCGCTGCCATGAGCCCTACTTACTACTCTGATTATGTCTCTGTGCGCCGGCCGCTCGATGGCCATAATAAAATTACCATGGCAATATCACTATTAAATGATGTTGTCCCAGCATTACAATAACGCTTATGCTGTGCATTGGTGGAGGGGATAACATTTATTATGTCTTCTTCTCTGGATCAATATTGGCTCAGATGTATAAACCCAGATTAGCATTGTGAATATCAATTAAGGAAGCGAGTGGGTCGATAGCCTTAACAAAAATAAGTTGGCTTCAAAACCTTTGGGGAGTTCCTCCCGTAGCTCAGGGATCTGCTCTGTCTCAATGGAATTCTGGAGGGGGACGGGGGACGGGGGGGGGGTGGACGAGAGGAGGGGGCAAGAGAAGACAGGAGGGTGAGGGGGAGGGAGAGAAGAGGGTGGCAGAGGGAGAAAGGAGGGTGAGAAAAGGGGGAGAGAAGACTGTGAGAGAAGGGGGAGAGAGGGCTGTGAGAGCCGGGGGAGAGAGGACTGTGAGAGTGGGAGAGAAGGCTGTGAAAGCCTTGGGGGGAGGCGAGAGAGCCGGGGGAGAGAGGGGAGAGAGAGGGGGGAGAGAAGACTGTGAGGAGAGAGGGCTGGGGGAGAGAGGACTGTGAGAGAAGGGGGAGAGAAGGCTATGAGAGCTGGGGGAGAGAGGGCTGTGAAAGCCTTGGGGGGAGGCGAGAGAGCCGGGGGAGAGAGGCGAGAGAGAGGGGGGGAGAAGACTGTGAGGAGAGAGGGCTGGGGGAGAGAGGACTGTGAGAGAAGGGGGAGAGAAGGCTATGAGAGCTGGGGGAGAGAGGGCTGTGAAAGTCGGGAGAGAGGGGCGAGAGAGAGGGAGGAGAGAGGACTGTGAGTGCCGTGGGAGAGAGGCGAGAGAGAGGGAGGAGAGAGGACTGTGTGAGGAGGGGGGAGAGGCGAGAGAGAGGGAGGAGAGAGGACTGTGTGAGGATGGGGGAGAGGGGACTGTGAGTGCCGGGGGAGAGAGGTGAGAGAGAGGGAGGAGAGAGGACTGTGTGAGGAGGGGGGAGAGGGGACTGTGAGTGCCGGGGGAGAGAGGTGAGAGAGGGGGCAAGAGAGGCGGGAGAGATGGGGTAAAGCAGCTCAGGCCATATACTCTGTCAGTATGGGTAGGGGGAGAAGTGATGGGAGAGAGGTGAAGCGGAGAAGTGAAGGAGGTAGGGGGGAAGAGTTAGAGAGGGGGAAAAGCACAACAATGAGGTACTACATAGTAATCACCCACTGGGGAGAGGGAGAGAGGTGACAAAAAGGGTAGGGAGGGATACGGGGAGGAGGAGAGGAAATGGGGGGATAGGGGAGAGATGGAGAGATAGAGTGGAGTGGAAGTGGAGGGAGTGAGAGAAAGGAGATAGATGTGTAAGATGGAGGATGGTTAGGGGTAGAGAGAAAGGACAAGGAATACAATGAGGGTATAGGTAGGAGGGGGGCAAAGGCAGAGATAGAGAGAGAGCGAGAGAGAGAGCGGAAAGAGAGACAGAGCGAGAGAGAGAGAGAAGAGAGAGAGAACAAAAAGGAGAGAGGGCTTGCTAATTCAGTGAATAGCTGTGAATAGCAGCCAAGTCTTTTTTGTATGAACATAATGAACAGATGGTTTAAGTGATTAGGTTACATGTGATTCAGGAAGCCAGGCTGAGGCAGGGCTGTTAGCTGAGTGGAGAGGCTGTGATTCAGGAAGCCAGGCTGAGGCAGGGCTGTTAGCTGAGTGGAGAGGTTGTGATTCAGGAAGCCAGGCTGAGGCAGGGCTGTTAGCTGAGTGGAGAGGCTGTGATTCAGGAAGCCAGGCTGAGGCAGGGCTGTTAGCTGAGTGGAGAGGCTGTGATTCAGGAAGCCAGGCTGAGGCAGGGCTGTTAGCTGAGTGGAGAGGCTGTGATTCAGGAAGCCAGGCTGAGGCAGGGCTGTTAGCTGAGTGGAGAGGTTGTGATTCAGGAAGCCAGGCTGAGGCAGTGCTATTAGCAGAGTGGAGAGGCTGTGATTCAGGAAGCCAGGCTGAGGCAGTGCTATTAGCAGAGTGGAGAGGCTGTGATTCAGGAAGCCAGGCTGAGGCAGGGCTGTTAGCTGAGTGGAGAGGCTGTGATTCAGGAAGCCAGGCTGAGGCAGTGCTATTAGCAGAGTGGAGAGGCTGTGATTCAGGAAGCCAGGCTGATGCAGTGCTATTAGCAGAGTGGAGAGGCTGTGATTCAGGAAGCCAGGCTGAGGCAGGGCTGTTAGCTGAGTGGAGAGGCTGTGATTCAGGAAGCCAGGCTGAGGCAGGGCTGTTAGCTGAGTGGAGAGGCTGTGATTCAGGAAGCCAGGCTGAGGCAGGGCTGTTAGCTGAGTGGAGAGGCTGTGATTCAGGAAGCCAGTCTGAGGCAGGGCTGTTAGCTGAGTGGAGAGGCTGTGATTCAGGAAGCCAGGCTGAGGCAGGGCTGTTAGCTGAGTGGAGAGGCTGTGATTCAGGAAGCCAGTCTGAGGCAGGGCTGTTAGCTGAGTGGAGAGGCTGGAAAAAAGATTGGAAAAGATCAGTGGAGGGAATTCAAACAACAACACCTACACATTTTATTATACGCAAAAGTGGGGGAAATACACACACACACACACGCACACACACGCACGCACACGCACACGCACACACACGCACGCACACACACACACACACACACACACACACACACACACACACACACACACACACACACACACACACACACACACACACACACACACACACACACACACACACACACACACACACACACACACACACACACACACACACACACACACTATGCAATAATACACACATGCCTACAGCATACACAGAATACACAATATCACACAAGAACACATTGGAGCTCTCATGTATTGTGTCACTCTTCTGTGGTGAGAGATATAAAGAGGTTTTTATGAGCTGTGGCCCACTTTCAAAGCTTTGTGTCTGCATGTAAACAGATATTTGATATGAGAATAGCATGGTGCTGGTGGAACAGTCTTTGTGACTCCGTAAAATACAGAAATAGTCCTACTGGCCCACTAATATGTGTGTGTGGGTGCCTTTTGTTCTCTTCTGTAATTTTTGCAACTGTGTGGTTGTGTGTGTGTGTGTGTGTGTATGTTTTTGTTTATGTGTCTCTGTATTACATTTTTTGTCTATGTTCCTGTGTGTGTTTTTCAATCAAATGTTCAGTCAAATGTATTTATAAAGCCGTTTTTACATCAGCAGATGTCACAAAGTGCTATTCAGAAACACAGCCTAAAACCCCAAACAGCAAGATATCTAGATGTAGAAGCACGGTGGCTAGGAAAATCTCCCTAGAAAGGCAGGAACCTAGGAAGAAACCTAGAGAGGAACCAGGCTCTGAGGGGTGACCAGTCGTCTTCTGGCTGTGCCGGGTGGAGATTATAAGAGTACAGGCTGTTTTTCAAGATGTTCAAATGTTCATAGATGACCAGCAGGGTCAAATAATAATCACAGTGGTTGTAGAGGGTGCAACAGGAGTAAATGTCAGTTGGCTTTTCATAACCAAGCATTCAGACCTTGAGACAGCTGGTGCGGTAGAGAGAGTCAAAAACAGCAGGTCCGGGACACAGTAGCACATCCAGTGAACAGGTCACCGTTCCATAGCCGCAGGCTGAACAGTTTAAACTGGAGCAGCAGCATGACCAGGTGGACTGGGGACAGCCAGGAGTCATCAGTGCAGGTAGTCCTGAGGCATGGTCCTAGGGCTCAGGTCCTCCGGGAGGGAAGGGAGGGAGAGAGGGAGAGATAAATAATTAAAGGGAGCATAATTCACACAGGACACCAGATAAGACAGGAGAATTACACCTAACATAACAGGCTGAGCCTAGCCCCCTAGCACATAGACTACTGCAGCACAGATACTGGAGGCTGAGATGAGGGGGGGGGGGGGGGGGTCGGGGACACTGTGGCCCTGTCCAACGATATCACCGGACAGGGCCAACCAGGCCGGATATAATCCCATCCACTTTGCCAAAGCACAGCCCCCACACCGCTAGAGGGATATCAACAGACCACCAACTTACTACCTTGATACAAGGCTGAGTATAGCCCCCACACCACTAGAGGGATATCAACAGACCACCAACTTACTACCTTGATACAAGGCTGAGTATAGCCCCCACACCACTAGAGGGATATCAACAGACCACCAACTTACTACCTTGATACAAGGCTGAGTATAGCCCCCACACCACTAGAGGGATATCAACAGACCACCAACTTACTACCTTGATACAAGGCTGAGTATAGCCCCCACACCACTAGAGGGATATCAACAGACCACCAACTTACTACCATGATACAAGCCTGAGTATAGCCCCCACACCACTAGAGGGATATCAACAGACCACCAACTTACTACCTTGATACAAGGCTGAGTATAGCCCACGAAGATCTCCTCCTCCGCACGAGCCTGAGTGGGCACAAAACCGGACAGGAAGATCACGTCTATGTCTCAACCCACTCAAGTGACTCACCCCTCCTAGGGACGGCATGGAAGAGCACTATTAAGCCAGTGACTCAGCTCCCGTAATAGGGTCAGAGGCAGAGAATTCCAGTGAAGAGAGGGGAGCAGACCAGGCAGAGACAGCAAGGGGGTTTCGTAGCTCCAGTGCCTTGCTGTTTACCTTCGCATACCTGGGTCAGACTACACTCAATCATAGGACCTGCTGATGAGATGAGTCTTCAGTAAAGACTTAAAGATCGAGACCCGAGTCTGCGTTTTTCACGTGAAAAAGCAGACCATTCCATAAAAATTGAGCTCTATAAGAGAAAGCCCTGCCTCCAGCTGTTTGCTTAAAAATTCTAGGGACAATAAGGAGGCATAAGTCTTGTGACCGTAGCGTACGTGTAGGTATGTAAGGCAGGACCAAATCAGAGAGATAGGTAGGAGCAAGCCCATGTAATGCTTTGTAGGTTAGCAGTAAAATTGTGAAATCAGCCCTTGCCTTAACAGGAAGCCAGTGTAGAGAGGCTAGCACTAGAGTAATTTGATCACATTATTTGGTTCTAGTGAAGATTCTAGCAGCCGTGTTTAGCACTAACTGAAGTTTGTTTTGAGCTTTATCCGGGTAGCTGGAGAGTACAGCATCGCAGTAGTCTAATCTAGAAGTGACAAAAGCATGGATTGGCTTTTCTACATCATTTTTGGACAAAATGTTTCAGATTTTTGCAATGTTATGAAGATGGAGAAAAGCTGTCATTGAAATATTCTTGATATGTTCATCAAAAGAGAGATCAGGGTCCAGAGTAACGCTGAGGTCCTACACAGTTTTATTTGAGATGACTATACAGTACAACCATCAAGATTAATTGTCAGATCCAACAGCAGATCTCTTTGTTTCTTGGGATCTAGAACTAGCATCTATGTTTTGTCTGAGTTTAAAAGTAAAACATTTGCCGCCAAATATGTCTGAAACATACGCTTCCAGGGTAGGCAATTTTGGGGCTTCACCATGTTTAATCGAAATGTACAGCTGTATGTCATCTGCATAGCAGTGAAAGTTGACATTGTGTTTCCGAATTACATCCCCAAGAGGTATAATATATGGTGAAAACAATAGTGGTCCTAACACGGAACCTTGAGGAACACCAAAACTTACAATTGATTTGTCAGAGGACATACCATTCACAGAGACAAACGGATATCTTTCCGACAGATAAGACCTAAACCAGGCAAGAACTTGTCCGTGTATACCAATTAGTGTTTCAAATTTCGGCAAAAGAATGTGGTGATCGATTGTTTCAAAAGCAGCACTACGGTCTAGGAGCATGAGGACAGATGCAGAGCCTTGGTCTGACGCCATTAATCACTGCTGTTGTGAAAGCCATCCTCTCTTGGGGAATGCTGCTTTTTAGTTAGCTTTGCGACAAAGTAATTTTTTGAGGGGGGATTGTTGTTATTCTCCTCAATTAGGTTGGAAAAATAGATTGATCGATCAGCAGTGAGGGCTCTTCGATATTGCATGGTACTGTCTTTCCAAGCTAGTCGGATGACTTCCAGTTTGATGGAGCGCCTATTCCGTTCTAATTTCATGGAATCTTGCTTCAGGGCTCAGGTATTTTTTGTATACCATGGAGCAAATCTCATGTGACAAATGTTTTTTTGTTTTTAGTGGTACGACTGCATTCAGGGTGTTACGCAAGGTTAAATTTAGATTTTCAGTTAGGTGGTTAACCGATTTTTGTACTCCGACGTCTGAAAGGGCATCTAGGTATCTTTGGGTCGTCCGAGAATTTATAGCACGGCTTTTGATGATCCTTGGTTGGGGTCTGAGCAGATCATTTGTTGCGATAGCAAACATAATTTGATGGTGGTCCGATAGTCCAGTATTATGAGATTTTTTTTTCTCTTTACCTTTTTAATCAGTGTGTGTGTGTGTGAGTGTATCATTATACTCCCTGATCACTGAGGTCCGGCACACTCATGCTGTGTTAGTCAGAGAATAGGAAGTGCAGTGTCTGTTATGGTTAGTTTCTGTCCATCAGACACTCACTCTGCCTGTGTGAGCCAATCCTATGAGCCATAGTCATTATTGAATCAGTTACATAATATTGTTTATTCAGCAAAGCAGGTGAGATCATCCTGCACATGCAATTGTAAGTATTTCTGTCTCTAGATGTCTGCCAGTTGACCAGTGTTTTTCAGTTTTATTTGTCCCTCTGTGTGTATGTGCCTACAAAATCTGTTACTAATAAACTGGTGAATATTTCTCCAGAATCTAGTGTGTGTGTGTGTGTGTGGGTGTGTGTGTGCGTGTCTGTGTGTGTTCGTGTGCATGTGTGCGCGTGTACGTGTGTGTGTGTGTGTGTGCGTGCGTGTGTGTGTGTGTGTGTGTGTGCGTGCGTGTGTGTGTGTGCATGTGTGTGTGTGCTTGTACTTGGTAGACTTCCGGCATTCAGCACAGACATGAAGTGTCTCCGGCTCCTTGGGGACCTGTATGTGAATCAGTCTGGCCTCAAACACACATCCATAAAATCAGACTAATACGCTGACTATGACTGACCATTTTCTAGGACTCATCAATTTTCCCAAAACACCCCAAAATGGTTCTGATGATTGGCCCAGTGGCATCAAGCCAAGTAGGGTGTGATCAATCATTCAGTCAGTATATTGGCCCAAGGATTATTAAAGATTACATAATACCCTGTTTGTGTCTGTCTGTCTGTCTGTCTGTCTGTCTGTCTGTCTGTCTGTCTGTCTGTCTGTCTGTCTGTCTGTCTGTCTGTCTGTCTGTCTGTCTGTCTGTCTGTCTGTCTGTCTGTCTGCCTGCCTGCCTGCCTGCCTGCCTGCCTGCCTGCCTGCCTGCCTGCCTGCCTGCCTGCCTGCCTGCCTGCCTGCCTGCCTGTCTGTCTGTGTCTGTCTGTCTGTGTTTGTTCCTCACTCTTCAAACCAGTGTGTTTCTGGTCGTGTGTCAGCATCTACACCCTATACCCCACCCTATACCCTCCATACTATATAACATTGGCCTAACACTGCAACCCACACAATACACTCCATACTATATAACACAGGCCTTACCCTACACCAAACCCTATACCCTCCATACAATATAACACATGACTCACCCTTTACCCCAACCTATACCCTCCAAACTAAATAACACAGGCCTTACCCTAAACCCCACCCTATACCCTCCATACAGTATAACATAGGCCTTACTCTACAACCCACCCTATATAACACAGGCCTTACCCTATACCCCACCCTATACCCTCCATACTATATAACACAGGCCTTACCCTATACCCCACCCTATACCCTCCATACTATATAACACAGGCCTTACCCTATATCCCACCCTATACCCTCCATACTATATAACACAGGCCTTACCCTATACCCTACCCTATACCCTCCATACTACATAACACAGGCCTTACCCTATATCCCACCCTATACCCTCCATACTATATAACACAGGCCTCACCCTATACCCCACCCTATACCCTCCATACAATATAAATCCGTCCTTACACTATACCCCACCCTGTACCCTCCATACTATATTACAAAGGACTTACCCTAATACCCACTATACCCTTCATACTATATAACACATGCCTTACCCTATACCCCACCCTTTACCCCACCCTATGCCCTCCATACTATATAACTCATACCTCACCCTCTACCCTACCCTGTACCCTCCATACTATATAACTCATGCCTCACCCTATACCCCACCCTATACCCTCCATACAATTTAACACAGGCCTTACCTTATACCCCACCCTATACTCTATTTATTGCCTTACCTCCGTAATCTTACCTCATTTGCACACACTGTGTATAGATGTATTTCCTATTGTGTTATTGACTGTACGTTTGTTTATCCTATATGTAACTATGTGCTGTTGTTTGTGTCGCACTGCTTTGCTTTATCTTAGCCAGGTCGCAGTTGTAAATGAGAACTTGTTCTCAACTGGCCTACCTGGTTAAATAAAGGTGAAATACAAATAAAATAAATAAATAGCCTCCATACTATATAACACAGGCCTTACCCTACACCCAACCCTGTACCCTCCATACTATATAACACATACCTTACAGTATACCCCACCCTATACCCGCCATACTATAAAACACAGGCCTCACCCTATACCCCACCCTATACCTTATATACAAAAAAACACAGGCCTTACCCTATACCCCATCCTATACCATCCATACTATATAACACAGGCCTTACCCTATACCCCATCCTATACCATCCATACTATATAACACAGGCCTCACCCTATACCCCACCCTATATCCTCTATACTGTATAACACAGGCCTCACCCTATACCCCACCCTATATCCTCTATACTGTATAACACAGGCCTCACCCTATACCCCACCCTATACCATCCATACTATATAACACAGGCCTTACCCTATACCCCATCCTATACCATCCATACTATATAACACAGGCCTCACCCTATACCCCACCCTATATCCTCTATACTGTATAACACAGGCCTCACCCTATACCCCACCCTATACCATCCATACTATATAACACAGGCCTCGCCCTATACCCCACCCTATATCCTCTATACTGTATAACACAGGCCTCACCCTATACCCCACCCTATATCCTCTATACTGTATAACACAGGCCTCACCCTATACCCAACCCTATACCATCCATACTATATAACACAGGCCTTACCCTATACCCCATCCTATACCATCCATACTATATAACACAGGCCTCACCCTATACCCCACCCTATATCCTCTATACTGTATAACACAGGCCTCACCCTATTCCCCACCCTATATCCTCTATACTGTATAACACAGGCCTCACCCTATTCCCCACCCTATATCCTCTATAATGTATAACACAGGCTTCACCCTATATCCTCTATACTATATTACACAGGCCATACCCCTTACCTTATACTTCATACCCTATACCTTATACCCTATACCCAGCCCCACCTCCTGCCCCCTCCAAAGCTCCTGTCCCAGCCCCAGCCCCAGCCCCAGCCCCAGCCCCAGCCCCAGCCCCAGCCCCAGCCCCAGCCCCAGCCACAGCTCCTCCACCAGCCCCATTCCCATGCCCAACCCCTGCTCCTGCCCCAGGCTCATCCCCAGCTCCTTCTCCAGCCCAAGTCCCAGCTCCTGCCCCAGCTTCTGTCCCAGTTCCTGCCCAAGCCCCATTCCCATCTCCAGCTCCAGCTCCTGCCCGTTTCTGGTGTGGACAGGGACATAGAGGATCAATCAAAGCCATTATATCTTATTACTAACCTTATTTCACTCAGGCCAGAGCTGGGCAGTATAGATCCATGCATTAGCCTGGCTGCCCCAGTGTCCGGTCTGGAGCGTGAAGTCATGAGCTCTGCTGGTTGGCTACTGCGTAGCAACCTAGCGGTGCCAAAAGTCCCGGTCTGCCCTAGAATGCCTATAATGTAAATTATGATCGACAGAATGGCCTAACAAAATTTTTAGACTGCCATTTTGGCCCCTAAAATCAGTTTATTTTGATTGAGTTCAAACCTCATGGTGAAGTCTTTTAAAGTTCGCTACAAATGGAGATATTGCATAAAATAATGATCCATTCTGACAACAGGACCACATGCTGACACAGACCAATCACGGGCCGGAATCCTACAAGGAGGCTCCCGATTGACTATCTCATGGAGGATGAAAATGACTACATCGACCATGATCCTTTGCTATTTCTAGCCACTTTCACCATGATCCTTAACAATTTTTCGGTGCCCCTCAACCCCATTCAGCAATATGGCGTGCTTCAAATTCGAATGCTTCCGGCTTTATGTGCCATCGGGAGATTTCCATAGGAATACGTGGATGACATCAGCGAAATCGCCATCTACTGGTTTTAAATGGCTATGGACTGCCCTTGATTTAGAGCACAGGGGAGTAGGCCGGGAGGAAATGTGTGTGTGTGTGTGTGAGTGTGTGTGTGTGCTCAATCGGTGTGTGTCTGTTTTCGTGGAAGGGTGTTTCCTGAGAAGGCCACAGCATGAGGATGAAATGAAACAAAATTGACAGGGAACCTCCACTTGACTTTAGAATAAAGCCTCCTACAACCAAAACAAAGCTTTAAAATAGCCTCTATTAGTGGAAAAGAGAAGAAAACACACACAGCTGGGAATCAAGTTCAAGTTCAGGTGTTTTGCATGCAGACACACACACACACACACACACACACACACACACACACACACACACACACACACACACACACACACACACACACACACACACACACACACACACACACACACACCATGCCATGCCATAACCATAGCAGTTTGTGTCTAACTGACGGAGCTGTGGTCAAAGACTGATTTAAGAACGTCAGAGGTTGAAGGGAAGTAGAGTTTTGGCTGCACGTTCTAGGGAAGTGAATCTGCCAATTCCAGCAAATTTGGCCAGAACCCACCAAACTCTTTACCATATTGTTGTGGTGGGGAAAACTGCTGAGAATGTCACTATTGGCTGCCCTTAACCCACTATCAACCTCTCTCTCTTTTCTCCCTTTCCCTCTCTCTTTCTCTCTCTCTGTCTCGCTCTTTCTTTTCTCCCTTTCCATCTCTCTCTCTCTCTCTCTCTCTCTCGCTCTCCCTCTCTCCTGCTCACTCTCTCTCAATCAGACAGAAACAGGCAGACATTTTAAAAGTTCACTTTATGCAGAATCAAAGAGTCTGGCTATGTGGAGTTAAGAAATTATCTGTCTGCTGGTAATGGATATAGGCTTTTGTGAAGCATACCGTGCACGCACGCACGCACGCACGCACGCACGCACGCACGCACGCACGCACGCACGCACGCACGCACACACACACACACACAAACGGTCCGCTGACACACACCCAGACTGACTCCTCTCTACCCTTTATTGTCTTTAGTAATAAGAGAGAGTAATCGATACTGTCACAGTAACAAAGCAAAGAAATGAAAGAAACAAAACTGAGATTGACAGACAGGTGGGGTTAGCTATCTCTCTCTCTCTCTCTCTGTCTCTCTCTCTCTCTCTCTGTCTCTCTCTTTTCTTCTGTCTTTCTCTCACTGTAGAGGTCGTTTTAAAGACAAGGCCTAGGCCAATCAAAGTGGAGTTGGTTAGCCCTAGTTGTGGCTCACTGATTGAGAGTGACATTGACACGATTACCACAGACAAACTTGATTAACAACGACATGGCACTCCCTTCTCCTCTTCGCCCCCCCCCCCATACACAAATACTCCCTCTCATCCCCCCTTCCCTCTCCAACTTCTCTCTCGATCTCCTTCTCTCTCATCCCACTTGTTCTTCACTGTCTCTCCCATCCAGCCTCACTCTTTTCCCTAACCTATCTTCCTATTCTTCTTCTATCCCTTATTATTATCTCCCTAGTCTCTCTGATTTGAAGGAGTGTGTGTTTTTCGATGTGTCTGTGTGTGTCTGTGTGTGAGTGTTGTGATGAGGAGGAGAGAGGATTGTTCTGGCTGATGATCTAATAAGACTCCATCTCGTTTTTCAGCGCTCCCCTCAGCCCCTCTCCCAAACATGGTTAGTATCGGTGCCATGATTACTTTAATGAAGTCTGAGGGAAGTCACTTCTCTGGCCCCTCTACACATCTACCACCTGAGAGCCTGCCACTCTGGCCCAGCAGAGTTGCTCCTGGATGGGGAAAGACTCACTGTGGGTGGGGGCTACATTTGGGCCTCCACCCCCCCCCCCCCTCCCCCACTCACACACGGGGCGAGTTTTACTATCTAGGCTAGGCTATAGGTTGTTCAATATGGCTGTTATGAGTGACATTGATCCCATGGAGTGTCACCCCTGACCCATCTTTCTATATGCAGCCCTGAGGAACCACACCAATATGGGCTATCAGCCTTTCACAATCTAATCACTGAACGCCATCATATCACTGAGTGCTGTTATTAAAAAATGACTTTATGATTTGTCTATAGATACCAAAATAGCTGTTACAAACACACACAGTTGTGTTTCCGAGCGCAGGCTAGATTCAACACTTTTATCCGTCTCTCATGTCAAACAGGGATGTGTGTGTCCTTGTGTTGGAGTGTGGGCGTGTGAGGGTTTGCATGCGTGTGTGTGTATGCGTGTCAGGTGCGTGTGCATGTCCATGCATGGGTGCGTGTCTGCCCGGGCCTCCTGGCTGAGTCCACTATGTTGCTCATGCTATTGTCTCCATAACCAAGTCTTCCGCCTACGTTGAATGAGTGTTTCATAACCTAATTCTTCTTCATGACCTGAAGTGTCTCCATTATTAGAGGCTGGAATAGTATGAAAGGTGAGGGCAGCAGGTTGCCCCACAGAGAGGATACTGGAGATGGTATACAGGACATGGTCTTACTACTACTACAACTGTTGTTCAATACAATATGCCTGCCTGCCTGCCTGCCTGCCTGCCTGCCTGGGAGACAAGTTGCTGCAGCGTTTCACAATCTGGACTCTACTGTTTGTGTATGTGATTTTACACAGTAGTGTAGTTTGGGATAATTTCATTGTATGATGTTATCACAGTGTGTCTGCTCAAGTTTGTGTGTTTGTATTTGTGTGTGTGTGTGTGTGAGTGTGTTTGTGCATAATATGCACGTGCAAGTGACTGTGTGTGTGTTTGATTGTGTGTGTGTGACCGTGTGTGACTGTGTGTGTGTGTGTGTGTGTGTGTGTATGAGAGCCCTTTCATGAGGGTCTATCCCTAGGGGTGAGGTAGAGGGAGGGAGTCAGGGTGGGCCTGCACCCTGCTCCAGACCCTCTTTGATAACGCACTCTAATTGGTCTGAGTCTCACTCTCCTGAGAGGACTAATTAGAACAAGGTGATGAAGAGGAGAATAACACAACTTTCTTTCTCTCTCTCTCTCTCGCTCTCTCACGCTCTCTCTCGCTCTCCCTCGCTCTCTCTCGCTCTCTCTCGCTCTCCCTCGCTCTCCCTTGCTCTTTCTCGCCCTCTCTCGCTCTCTCTCTCTCACGCTCTCTCTCGCTCTCCCTCGCTGTCTCTCCCTCGCTCTCTCTCGCTGTCTCTCCCTCGCTCTCTCTCTCGCGCTCTCTCTCGGTCTGTATGTCTGTCTCTTTCTCTCCACAACACCGTAGCAAAACTGAAGCTTGATGGTAACAGCGCCTCACTTTTGCCCCAGTGGCCAGTTTTGAAGGCATTTCCCGACATCCTCAGGACATGGATAGACATCCAATTTCAATCTTGAACAACCTGGCTGCTCTCTCTCTCTCTTTCGCTCTCTGTCTTTCTTTCTCTTTCTCTCTCTTGCTCTGTCTCTTTCTCTCTCTTTCCTCCTTTCTCTCTTATTTTTTTTCTCCGACTGTCTTTGTATCTGTATGTCCTGTCTTTGTCTATGTATATGTGTGTTTATAAGTGCTTTTGTGTGTTTGTTCATAATCTGCATGTGCAACTTTACATGCATGTGTGTGTGTGTGTCTGTGCATGTGTGAATGAATATGTGGGAGGCACATACTGATTTACAGCATCACTACGACACATTGATTGAAATCCTCCTTTTATGGATTGGGAGATGTATTTCTCACCACGATAAATCACATGCATTCAGACACGTGAAGTAAATCTACAGCAGTGACGTGCAGCGAGGTCGGTGGCTGGGTAGGCTATAATCAAAGCCAGATATACTCACAAATACACCTTAAGCCCAAGTTCACCATACACCAGATTACTCCAACAACCAGAGTGATATAGGCTATTAACCGAAATTGACAAACAATGTTCACCAAATGTAAATACCAATGTAGCCAAAATACACAAGCGGTATCATCTGTTGGCGGCATATTTCATATCATTAAGAAAAACTACACACTGCTCAACAGCTCAGACAATTCTTCCAATGCACCACACACGGTGTTTGCAAGCACACAAACACACCTATCATAATATTATTAAGTGAAATATTATTACAGACACGTATCAAAAATACGGTTCTAATGTTATTTCCATATCAACAATCGATATGACGGAAAGATGCAGCTCAAAACTGCTAAAAAGTTTATTGTAAAAACAAAATACTAGCTTGATAAATTAAATCAAATGTTATTTGTCACATGCTTCATAAACAACACGTCACAGGGATGACGCTGGAGAGGCGAAGCAGGTAGGGGGAGTCAAACATTTAACATGGAACGGACACAGAACGAGACAAGAACAGCGTCAGCACGCGGGTAACACAGATCAATTATAATTAATGCAGAAGTGGGGAACAGAGCTGGGGAACTGGGGAGGTAATAAACAGGTGATGAGTGAGTCCAGGTGAGTCCAATATCGCTGATGCGAGGGAAGGCAGGTGTGCGTAATAGATGATGGCAGGAGTGCGTGATGCAGGGCAGCCTGGTGCCCTCGAGCGCCAGGGGGGAAGAGCGGGAGCAGGCGTGACACAACAGGTGTGGACTAACTGTGAAATGCTTCCTTACATGTTCTTCCCAACAATGAAGAGAGAAAGAAAATTGAAAAATGTAGAAATGGAAAGAGGAATGTAGAAATAGAAAGAGGAGTGGGAGGCCCCGGTGCACAACTGAGCAAGAGGACAAGTACATTAGAGTGTCTAGTTTGAGAAACAGACGCCTCACAAGTCCTCAACTGGCAGCTTAATTAAATAGTACCCGCAAAATACCAGTCTCAACATGTGAAGAGGCGTCTCCGGGATGCTGGCCTTCTAGGCAGAGTTCCTCTGTCCAGTGTATGTGACACTCTCATGTACTTGTCCTCTTGCTCAGTTGTGCCCTGGGTCCTCCCACCCCACTTTCTATTCTGGTTAGCGCCAGTCTGCACTGTTCTGTGAAGGGAGTAGTATAAAGCGTTGTACAAGATCTTCAGTTTCTTGGCAATTTCTCGCATGGAATAGCCTTCATTTCTCAGAACAAGAATCGATTGACGAGTTTCAGAAGAAAGTTCTTTGTTTCTAGGCATTTTGAGCCTGTAATCAAACGCTGATGCTCCATATACTCAACTAGTGTTACGCCCTGATCATAGAGAGATTCTCTATTTTGGTTAGGTCGGGGTGTGACTAGGGTGGGTAATCTAGGTTGTTTATTTCTATGTTGGCCTGGTATGGTTCCCAATCAGAGGCAGCTGATTTTCGTTGTCTCTGATTGGGGATCATATTTAGGCAGCCATTTCCCCACTGTGTTTTGTGGGATCTTGTTTATGTGTAGTTGCCTGTGAGCACTTCATTTACTTCATGTTTTGTTTGTTCTTTATTGTTTTCTTTGTGCGTTTCATTCAATAAACATGTGGAACCCATATCACGCTGCGCTTTGGTCCGAATGTTATTACGATGATCGTGACAACTAGTCTAAAGAAGGCCAGTTATATTGCTTCTTTAATCAGAACAACCGTTTTCAGATGTGCTAACATAATTGCAAAAGGGTTTTCTAATGATCAATTAGCCTTTTAAAATTATAAACTTGGATTAGCTAACACAACGTGCCATTGGAACACAGGAGTGATGGTTGCTGATAATGGGCCTCTGTATGCCTATGTAGACATTCCATAGAAAATCTGCAGTTTCCAGCTACTACAGTCATTTACAACATTAACAATGTCTACACTTTATTTCTGATCTATTTGATGTTATTTAACAGACAAAAATGTGCTTTTCTTTCAAAAACAAGGACATTTCTAAGTGACCCCAAACTTTTGAACGGTAGTGTATGTCTACTTCATCATCTGCCCATTTTATTGGTAAACTACAAGGTAGAGTAAACACTGTATTTGTTTACGATCCAAGAGGTAATATGGTACACTTGTCGTAAATAGGTTTTAATCCAGATTGGCTAGAAAAGTGATCAAGATCTTCAATGAGACTGTGCAGGGATCCAGATTGCGGACTTAAGAAAAAACTATATTCATCGGCGTACATTGACACTTTTGTTTTTATCCCCTTGATTTCTAATGCAACCGCTGTGTCAGATTACATTTTTTTATTTTTTTTTACGGAAAAAGCAAACCATGCAATAATCTGAGTACGGCGCTCAGAGACCCAAAAAGCCCAAAAGATATACGCCATGTTGGGGTCAACATTCAACATTCCGCTGAAAAGGCAGCGCGGGAAATTCAAAAATATTTTTTTGAAATATTTAACTTTCACACATTAACAAGTCCAATACAGCAAATGAAAGATAAACATCTTGTTGATCTACCCATCGTGTCCGATTTAAAAAAATGTTTTCAGCGAAAACACAACATATGATTACGTTAGATCACCGCCAAGTCCAAAAAACACACAGCCATTTTTCCCAGCCAAAGATAGAGTCACAAAAGCAGAAATAGAGATAGAATTAATCACTAACCTTTAATAATCTTCATCAGATGACACTCATAGGACATCATGTTACACAATACATTTATGTTTTGTTCGATAATGTGCATATTTATATCCACAAATCTCGGTTTACATTGGCGTCATGTTCAGAAAGGCCTCCAAAATTTCCGGAGTAATTACAGAGAGCCACGTCAAATAACAGAAATACTCATCATAAACGTTGATGAAAGATACATGTTTTACATATAATTAAAGATACACTTGTTCTTAATGCAACCGCTGTGTCAGATTTTTAAAAAACTTTAGGAAAAAGCATACCATGCAATAATCTGAGACGGCGCTCAGAAATACACAACATTTCTCCGCCATGTTGGAGTCAACAGAAAAACGAAATTACATCATAAATATTCCCTTACCTTTGATGATCTTTCATCAGAATGCAGTGCCAGGAATCCTAGTTCCACAATAAATCGTTGTTTTGTTCGATAATGTCCATTACTAGTGTCCAATTAGCTACTTTTGCTAGCACGTTTAGTTCACATGTCCAAACGCTGGCGCCGGTCCAGGCGAACTCGGACGAAAACTTCAAAAAGTTATATTCCAGGTCGAATAAACTGGTCAAATTAAGTAGAGAATCAATCTTCAGGATGTTGTTATCATATATATATATCCAATAACGTTCCAACCGGAGCATACGTTTTTGTCTACAGAGTAATGGAACGCATGGCGATATCATGAGTAATGCGCATAACCAGGAACTAGCATTCTGCCAGACCACTGACTCAAATAGCTGCCATCCGGCCGCACATCACACTAGAGGCTTCATTCCACGTTCTACTGACTGTTGACATCTAGTGGAAGGCGTAGGAAGTGCGAACAGATCCATATCTTACTGGGATGTGAATAGACGATGAGTCAGAAATAGCATTATAAATATTCACTTACCTTTGATGATCTTCGTCAGAATGCACTCCCAGGAATTGCAGTTCCACAATAAATGTTTGATTTGTTCCATAAAGTTCATCATTTATGTCCAAATACCTCCTTTTGTTAGCGCGTTTGGTAAACAAATCCAAACTCACGACGCGCGTGCAAGTCCAGCGGAAAGTACGGACGAAAAGTCCAAAAAGTTATATTACAGGTCGTAGAAACATGTCAAACTAAGTATAGAATCAATCTTTAGGATGTTTTTAACATAAATCTTCAATAATGTTCCAACCGGAGAATTCCTTTGTCTTCAAAAAAGAAAATGGAACGGGAGCTACCTCTCATGTGAATGCGCATGACCAGCTCGTGGCTGCTGGCAGACCTCTGACTCATTCCCCTCTCATTCGGCCCCACCTCCCAGTAGAAGCATCAGACAAGGTTTTAAAGCCTTAGGAAGTGCAACATGACCCATATCCCACTGTGTATTCGATAGGCGATGAGTTGAAAAACTACAAACCTCAGATTTCCCACTTCCTGGTTGGATTTTTTCTCAGGTTTTTGCCTGCCATATGAGTATTGTTATACTCACAGACATCATTCAAACAGTTTTAGAAACTTTAGAGTGTTTTCTATCCAAATCTACTAATAATATGCATATATTAGCAACTGGGACTGAGTAGCAGGCCGTTTACTCTGGGCATGCTTTTCATCCAAACGTGAAAATGCTGCCCCCTATCCCTATCCCTATCCATGTTTTTCTTTTGAATCCAGAAGGAGGCTAGTATAAGCTACATGTATGCCTTTACTAGACTATGGGGATATTTTATATATGAATGCTTCTGCTCAGTGTTTGAGATCAATTGACACTCTTTACCATGGCACTTTGAGATTTATTTTAAACTGCAAAACCCTTCTCTAGTCACTCGTAGGCTCAGTCACTGGTATACTTTTATTTACAAAGCCATTTTGGGTTTACTACCTTTTTATTTGGGCATTTTTATTGTTCAGAAATGTGGTGGGTACTCTCTTCGTTCGCTAGACTTTATCCTGCTAACTGTTCCAAATGTCCGAACTGAATTTGGTAAAAGGTCTTTTATGTGTTCTGCGCCATCGTCTTGGAACACCTTACAAAATAATTTTAAACTGGAAGAACTTGTCCTGATTGGTGTTTTTAAATCACTGATGAAGGATTTTGAGGCTGATTCCCTGACCTGTCAATGTTTTTAATTTGCTGTTTTTGATTTTGTTATACTCTTGTGAATTCAATGGTTTTTACTAGATTACTTGTAGTTTTTCATGTTGTCTGTCTGTAATTTTTGTAATGACTTGGTGCTGCCTATCTTGGCCAGGACGCTCTTAAAAAAGATATTTTAATTAAATCTCAATGAACCCTTCCTGGTTAAATAAAGGTAAAAAAAAAAAGACCAAAAAAAGAAGAAGTTTAAGCAATTGTCCTAATATTCCACCCACTAAAACCTCCCACCACGTCTAGGTCTGTTGTCACTAAGACCATCAGACCATCTGCCTGACTCATGACGCACCTTTGCGTCCTAAGGCAAACCCGTAGCCACCAAATGGCGTTGGCCAGAGGGAAAAATGAGCAGTCCCATGATAACATACATATCTATGAGGGTGGTTTTTAAGAGAACTAACCAAATAATCTGGAAAACAGTCAGAAAAAAATGAATAGTAACAATAATAGATCATATTGATAGAAATAATAACAGCACAATCTTATAAATGCATGCTCATATTTTAAAGTCCTAGCAAGGCTATAAGCATGTCAGCCCAGCCTGCTCAGTTCATTGAATTCAGTTGTTTGAAACATTTTGAATATTTTTTGAGAAAACAACCTAAATATAATGCAAACCAGTACTTTTTTTATGTCCATTACATGCAAGACATATTTCATGTAGTCCTCATTATATCCTGTTGTATTCCGACAAAAAGAAGAAGGAAAAAGGAACATAGATTCTAACGGCCGCTAATGACTGCAATTAAAAATGTGTCTTAGGCATCACACTGCCCATAAAGGAATACCCAAGTTTAACTTACAATCGACTCTGACACAGCCATACCACGATAGCCAAGAAAACATGCAATACTGACAATCCAGAGTGAGTAAACCTGTAAAACCAACCCTTTCTCCACCCACACATATTTCGTTTTTTATTCCAGTTGCGTTGCTCTATCACCTCGTCTGTTTTACACCTAGGCCTAAATCATTAGGATCAAGAATATAAAAAGGTAGCATAAATAGCTTGTATAGAAATATATAACATACCTCTTTCTCGTTTAGAGAAGTGCTTCCATAAGCCAGTTATTGTGTTTGTTCAACCACTAATAGAGACAACAACACTGTTGACAATACCTAATCCATTTGCGTATCGGAACAATAATCATCCTTTACATTTTTTATTTTGAGATGTATTTTAAAATGTAAAAGGGTAATTCTTTTAGGATCCTACAAGCTTATTCCAATAGAGAACCTAGGCAGTTTTTTAATTCTATAATCCTTTACCCTAGCCCTACAATCAATCTTTTCATATTTATTAAATTTTATCTTAAAAGCTAATAGTTCCCATTCACATCCGCAAACAAGGGCCGCTGACATTGAGGGAGAGGTTTTTACCCTGGCACCACACTGGCAGGTCTCTGACCTCCTCCGTATAGACTGTGGAGACACATGCCAGCTGGTCAGCACATGCTCTGAGTACGCATTCTTGTCATCCGTCTGGCCCTGCGGCATTGTGTATCACGGCTCAGGCTAAGACCCAGATGCAGACACAGTAGACAGAAAGTCTCAGAGTTTTTTGTAGTTCAAGGGGCAGGCAAAAGGTATGTCAAGGCAGGCAAAGTGTCGTAATCCAAATCAGTGTCAGGCAGGTACAGAATGGCGGGCAGGATCAGGGTCAGACAGGAAGAAAGGTTAGACCTGTGAATACTAACAAAAACTAAAACTAGAGTACAGGAAACAGGGGAACATGCTGGTAGGACTTGACGGGACAAGACGAACTGGCAACAGACAAAGGCAGGTATAAATACACAGGGGACAATGAGGGGAGATGGAAGACACCTGGTGGGGGGTGGAGACACGCACAAAGACAGGTGAAACAGTTCAGGGTGTGACAGTACACCCCCCCCCCCCCCCCCCCCCTCTAGGGACACCACATGAGGTCCTACCTGGGCGCATACCTGGTTGAACGGGGTGCCGGCGGTGGAACTCAGTAATGAGGGCTAGGTCCAGGATGTCCCTAGCGGGGACCCAGCACCTCTCCCCTTGGTCATAACCCTCCCAGTCAACCAGGTACTGGAATTCCCTGCCCCGCAGTTGAACCTTCACGAGGCGCCTCACCGTGTACGCCGGTTGACAGTTAATGACACGGGGGAGAGTGGTCGTTCTTGAAAATCAGGAAACAAAGGGCTGTGAGACAGGTTTAACCCTAGACACATGAAAAGTGGGATGTATATGGAGAGTGTGAGGAAACAGAAGACGAACAGTAGAGGGGCTAAGGACCTTAATGGTGGGGAAAGGTCCGGGGGGGAGTTTTCAGGACTCCACCTGGAGGGGCAGATCCCGAGTGGACAGCCACACCCTCTGCCCAAGACTGTAGCGGGGAGCAGGGGTCCGGTGATGGTCCCCCTGTTGTCGATACCTGGAGGGGATCTTGAGAAGAGCGGCCCGGGCTCACTTCCAGGTACGGCAAAAGCAACGGACGAACATCTCTGCAGAAGGTATGCTGACCTCTTCCTCTTGCTCCGGGAAGAGTGGGGGCTGATATCCCAGGGAACACTCAAAAGGCGAGAGACTCGTAGCAGAACAGGGAAGGGTGTTGCGGGCATATTCCACCCACACGAGTTGCTGGCTCCAGGTGGTGGGATTGGTGGAGACGAGGCAGCGAAGAGTCATCTCCAGGTCCTGATTGTCTCGCTCCGACTAGCCATTAGGCTGGGGATGAAAACCAGAGGACAGGCTAGCCGACGACCCAATGAGGGTGCAGAACGCCTTCCAGAACCGGGACGAGAACTGAGGACCGCGATCGGAGACCATGTCGACCAGTAGTCCATGGATCCGGAAGATGTGCTGCACCATGAGCTGGTCCGTCTACATAGCTGAGGGCAACTTAGAAAGGGGAATAAAATGGGTGGCTTTGGAAAACCTGTCCACCACCGTAAGGATGGTGGTGTGCCATCTGATAGAGGGAGGTTTGTGACAAAGTCCAAAGATATATGGGATCAGGGGTGGTGAGGGACAGGGAAGTAGTTGAAGGAGGCCAGCCGGAGCTTGCCGCAGAGTCTTGTTCTGCGCACACACAGTACATGCAGCAACATTATTGGACCCCGGGCAGTAGGAGATAGTGAAATGGAAATGAGTGAATAACAGGGCCCGGGATAAGGTTAAAAGCACAGTCGTAGGGTCGATGCGGCGGAAGAGATTTGGCTTGGGCAGAGTTGAAAACCTTCCGTAAATCCTGTTAATCCGCTGGAACGGCGGAGCGATCCAAGGTTTTTCCCAAGCCAGCAAGAAGATGTCCCGGGGCAGGCTGTGCCGACTTCCAACAATTAACATGGCAAAATGGGCTCCAACCCATGATGGACCCTGTAACCCAGTCCATAAGGGGATTGTGACTCTGGAGCCATGAAAACCCATGAGCCATGATTCTCGCAATAGAGAGCTCTGATTTCAATCAGAATGGAAAGGGGCTGAGTGGAGATGCCCAGCTCCAACATCAGGGAAGTGTCCATGAAGCTCTCGTCGGCACAAGAGTCAATGAGCCCCCGGATGGATTTGGACTGGCCTCCCCACAACAGGGTTCGTTAGAGGGGGTTACGAGAAGTAAGGAATTGACACTCCCCGTATGGCTCGACAGTATATTCGTACCTACTTGATGAGCCTGGTCTTTTAATGGGCAGGTAGATAAGAAATCTCCTGTACCTCCACAATATAGACAGCTATTGGTGTTAAGTCTGCGTTAGTGCTCAGTAGGAGACAATCCATCCTCGCCCAGTTGCATGGGCTCCCGAGGAAACAAGTCAGCAGCCCTTTTGATTCCCGTGAGAACTCGGGTGACATCGGATTCACTTGGAAATGTAGACTTCGGGGATTTCCGGGATTCCTTGGAGGCGAGGTGGGTATCGAGGATGAGCGAGGGCAACAGGAACAGATTCTCTCTCCCTCCTACGTTCCCATAGCCGCCCATCGATCTGGATAGTCAAGGCTATAAGGGAGTCGAGGTCCATGGTCAGCTCCCGGGCTGCGAGCTCGTTTTTAATCACCTCCGATAATCCATGAAGGAACATGTTGAACAAGGTTTCAGGGTTCCAGGCACTCTCAGCCGCTAACGTACGAAAATCCACGACGTAGTCTGCCACACTACGGGAATCTTGACGTAGCTGGAGTAGCTAACGAGCAGCCTCTTTCCCTGACCACGGAGAATCGAACACCTTACGTACCCCAGCCACAAACTCCTCCAGACTGAGGCAAACGGCGGACTGTTGCTTGCACACCGCCATAGCCCAGGTGAGTGCCCTCCTGGACATCAGCGTAATGAGGTACGCTTTCTTCGAGCAGTCCGAGGGGAACGAAGAAGGCTGCAGCTCAAATTTGAGGAACCATTGGGAGAGAAAGGCCCGGCAGGTTCCAGAATCTCCAGCGTAGCGCTCCAGAGGAAGTAAGCAAGGTTCTCGGGAAATACGGGGTAGACTGGGAAGAAGCGCTGCTGGTTGCGGGGGGATTACTGGTGTGGTTTGCTGCCTAGTAGGGAATCCGCGGAATTGCTCAAGCAATGGTCATAGTGTTCTGCCAGGGTGTGGAGTCCCTCCATAAGCCATTGCAGTAACTTCTTGTGTCTTCCAATGGTGGCTCCTTGCTGGGAGACAGTGTTGTGGAGCTGGTCTGAGTCTGCTGGTCAGTCATGGCCAGTTCGTACTGTCATGGCTCAGGCTAAGACCCAGATGTAGACACAGGAGGCGGATAGTACGAGTCTCAGAGTTTTTTATAGTTCGAGAGGCAGGCAAAAGGTCAAAATCCAAATCAGAGTCAGGTAGGTACAGGATGGCGGCAGGATCAGGGTCAGGACAGGCAGAATGGTCAGAACTGGGAAGACTAAGAAAAACAAAAACTAGAGCGCAGGAAACACGGGAACACACTGGTAGGACTTGACGAGACAAGACGAACTGGCAACAGACAAACAGAAAACGCAGGTATAAATACACACAGGTATAAATACACAGGGGATAATGAGGGGAGATGGGAGACACTTGGTGGGGGGGAGAGACAAGCACAAAGACAGGTGAAAGAGATCAGGGTGTGACATTGTGAATGTTAACCTGTTGAAAGGTCTTACTCACATTGGCTACGTAGAGCGTGACGGAGAGTGTGATCACACAATCGCCCGGAACATCCGACGAGCGTCAGAGCCGGTGTAGTGGAGCACAAACAACATTGTGAATGCAATCTATATTTATCTTTTCATTTATTTTCCCTTTCATACTACAACTACTTGCACATTGTTACAACACCTTACATAGCCAATAATATAACATTTGAAATGTCTATATTCTTGAAAAAAATTGTGAGTGCAGTGTTTACTAATGTTTCCCTTTAGTTTATTGTCTATTCCATTTGTTTGGCAATGTAAACATGTGTTTACCATGCCAATAAAGCTCTTTGAATTGAATTGAGTGGGATAGGAAGAGAGGGGGAGAAGAAGACACTGTGTACAACGTAAAACACCAATTAATGCATGCAGAGCAGAATTTGGCCGATCCTCGCTAATTATCAAAATCCAGAAAAGAGACATTCAATTCTACGACCACCTAAAAGGAAGCAATTCCCAAATCTCCCATAACAAAGCCATCACCTACAGAGAGATGCACCTGGAGAAGAGTCCCCTAAGCAAGCTGGTCTTGGGTCTCTGTTCACAAACACAAACAGACCCCACAGAGCCCCAGGACAGCAACACAATTAGACCCAAACAAATTAGTCCCAAACATTGGAAAGAATTAACAAAAGAACTGAGCAAACTAGAATGCTATTTGGCCCTAAACAGAGAGTACACAGTGGAAGAATACCTGACCTCTGTGACTGACCCAAACTTAAAGAAAGCTTTGACTATGTACAGACTCAGTGAGCATAGCCTTGCTGTTGAGCCAGGCCGCCATAGGCAGACCTGGCTCTCAAGAGAAGACAGGCTATGTGCAAACTGCCCACAAAATGAGGTGGAAACTCATTTGAAATTACTTTACTCTTTTGGAACTTTTGTGAGTGTAATGTTTACTGTTAATTTTTTATGTTTATTTCACTTTTGTTTATTACCTAAGTCACTTGCTTTGGCAATGTTAACATATGTTTCCCATGCCAATAAAGCCTCTTAAATTGAAATTGAATTGAAAGAGACAGAAAGACAGACCAAGAGAGAGAGAGAGAGAGAAAGAGAGAACGTTTGTTGATGCTGTAGCTGTTTGCCAAGACCAGCCTGTTCAATTTGTTCTCCTTGTCTTTTCATTCCTCTCTCATTTCCTTTTCCAATCTCTATTCACTTATTGATCTCTTCTGTCATTGATCTGTCCTTCGAACCCCCCCATCCCTCCATCCTCCATCTGTCTCCTTCTGACAGACTTTTAATTGATGAGAAAGCAGGTCAAATTAAGCAATTAGGCCAAGTGGCGGGAAAAGAGACAGAGAGGCATGACATTTCCAGGTAGACTGGAAGGGATGAGGGAGAAGGAGGGAGGAGAAGGAGGGAGGAGGAGAAGAAAAGGGAGGGAGGGAGGGTGGTGTGGAGGATAATGAATGCAGGAGGCATGGAAAGATGCAGGAATGTTTACGCTTTTTCATTTCAGAATTTGAATGAATTTTTCATAGCTATTCATAAAAAACCCATCAATATTTCACCTGGGGAGAGAGAGAAGGAGAAAGAGAGAAAGAGAGGGAGGGAGAGAAAAAAAGGACCCTTATGGAATGAGTTGTCATGAAAGTCCATTGAAGCAAGCGGAGTCAGTGGAGAAGAAGGGAAAAGAGGGAGGGAGGAGGGATAGAGGGATGTTTATGCCGAGGACACAAACACCTAGAAAGGGGGAGGGATGGAGGGAGGAGGGGAGCTGGAGGAGAGGAGGGGAAAGGAGGGGGGACACCACAACGTAAGTGTCTGGGTGAGAATGAGAGAGAAGGCTGGTGTGGAGACAGAAGAGGGTGGTGTGTATGTGTGTGTTTGTGTGCGCACCCATGTATGTGTTTGGGAGAAAGAGGGAAAGAAGTGGGAATATTCTCAGACACAAAGCCTAATCACTAGGGCATCAACAACACCAGCTATCAGCAGGAAAGGAGTATGTGTTTGTGAGAGTTGGGTTAATTTTCACTTTGTCAAACCCCATTATGTGCATAGTATTTCTGATCTCTCCCATGGCCATAGCTTTATTCCCAGACACCTGTGATGGCATCTCTGTTATTGTGGAGCAGGATGTGAAAGTTACTGTAGATCTTGTTGTTGGGGGTCAGGATGTGGACGTTACACTGGATCTTGTTTTTGGGGATGCAGGATGTGGAAGTTACTGTAGATCTTGTTTTTTGGGGGGCAGGATGTGGATGTTACACTAGATCTTGAACCATTGTCACTTCCTTTCCTTCCTTGCTTGTATTGTCAACAGACCTGGGTTCAAATACATGTCTTTTTAAACATTTGTACTTGAAAATACATGCCAAAACACATGCAAATAGTTTCATGCCAATAGTGTATTTCCGAATACATTCCTATATTAAACTAGTATTTGAAAAAATAACCAAATAATGTCTTTGAAAGTCATTGAAATAACCCTAAATAGTTTTAAAACCCAGGTCTGATTGAATAATCCTTCCATTGTCCACTGATACACATGTCCAGTGGCAGTGTAGTGATTAGTGAGCAAGCTGCAGGCTTGACCCTGGCAGCCTCTTGTTGAACTCTAACCCCGAGGACTACGCCGTTTAATCTACCCTGGGGTCAAGTGGGCCTTCATTTGCATGAATTTATGAGTGTGTGCATGTGTGTGTGTGTGTGTATGTCCGTGTGTTTGTATATGTGTGTGTGTGTGTATGTCTGTGTGTTTGTATATGTGTGTGTGTGTGTGTGTGTGTGGGGGGGGGGGGGGGGGGGGGTATTTGTCTACAGATAGTCAATTAAATATCTAATTAACTGGGGAGGAGTTAAATAATTCAGGGGTATTGACTGGCCTGGGAGAGAGGAATGGATGGAGAGACATAGAGAGGGAGGAATGGGTGGAGGGAGGAAGGTAGAGAGGGACGGAGGGATGGTTGGAAGGTGTGTATTTAAAGGATGTTGTCTGCAGCAGGCTGAGGTGGGGCACTCTTTTAGGGTGTCTATTAGAGAGGGACATTTTTAGACAAAAACATCAGTGATGGTATACACTGACTATACCAATCATTAGGAACACCTTCCTATTATAGAGTTGCACCCCCCCATCTATATATATTTATATTTTTTATTAAATTAAAATGTAGGCTAATGAAGTCATTTAGAAGGACGCAGACTCGGTCTCGACCTTTAAGTCTTTACTGAAGACTCATGTCTTCAGTAGGTCCTATGATTGAGTGTAGTCTGGCCCAGGGGTGCAAAGGTGAATGGCAAGGCACTGGAGTGACGAACTGCCCTTGCTGTCTCTGCCTGGCCAGCTCCCCTCTCTGCACTGGGATTATCTGCCTCTGACCCTATGATGGGGGCTGAGTCACTGGCTTACTTGTAAATCTTACGTAGGCTAGTAGCTATTTAAAGTTGGCTGTGGGTCGTGGAAACTCTGTTGCCACGGTGATTTGAGATATCCGATTGGGTAGTGCAGTAGATGCACTCGATTTAGTCACAGATTTGCCGGTCTGCTGGGTAGGCGGAGCTTGTCTCATGGGAACACTTTGCTTACCCGGTGCGCAGGACTTTTAAATCAAGTGCACCTACCGGCAACAGCTGAACACGATTTTAAAAAGGAGTGCAAGCCTTTGTCGTTCGTTGGCTTTTCTACAGAAATATTTGGTGATTGACTTGGAATGCCTTGAAGATCGACCAGTTGATTGCAATCGACCGGTTGGCGACTACTGGTGTAGAGGGTAACACCTATACATTCATGGGAAAATTACACTGACAAATTCTCTAGTGAGAGGTCGCAGTTTACACATTTATTCATGGGTCTACAGTACCGATTCCACCAGAAGCCTTTGTAAAATCATGCAAAAAATATTTTGGATTGGCAAACCAGATAAAGTTATATATTTTACACGATGATGTAAAAGTTGTATTTTTTATTGATCCAATACGTAATATATTAAACCTCTCATCATTTGGTTGTAATCCAGAGAGGTTAGAAAAATTATCTAGATCCTCTATTTGGCTATGGAGGGATCAAAATTGTGTATTTAAAAGAAAACATGAATCATCAGGGTACAATGACACCTTTGTTTTTGAGTGCTGGATTTCTAGCCCCTTGATATTATTGTTGGATCTGGTTTTAACAGCTAACATTTCGATGGCCATAATAAATAGATATGCCAATAGTGGATAACCTTGTATGACTCCTATTGACAGTTTAATATTTTTTTGAGAAGTAGCCATTATTTACTATTTTACACCTAGGGTTACGATACATAACTTTAACAAATTGTATAAGAGATTCTCCAAAATTGAAATATTGCAAACATTTACATATAAATTCAAGTCGTACTTTATCAAAAACCTTTTCAAAGTCAGCTATGAATACCAGGCCTGGTTTCCCAGATTTTTCATAGTTTTCTATTGTTTCCAGTTCTTATCATATATTATATCCAATGTATCATCCATGTAAAAAACATATCTGTTTAGGATGAATAATACTCGACAATACCTTTTAAAATGTATGCGCTATGCATATTTAGAATTTTTTACATTTTTGTGTCACAACACTGAAGTGTTAGGAGCCTCCAATTTTTTTAATGGAGTGGATCTTTATATTTACCACCTGGTGCCTGTTTAAGTAATAGTGAAATCAGATCTTCTTGTTGAGTTTCTGATAATCTACCATTTTTATGTGTGGTTAAAACATCCTAATAACGGTCCTCTGAGTACATAAAAAAATATTTGATGTATCTCAACTAGTATGCCATTAAGCCCTGGAGTTTTCCCGGACTTAAAGGCTTTAATTGCATAAAGAAGTTCCTCCTTTGTAATTTGGCCTTCACATGAGTCTTCTGTACAGCTGTTAATTCTAAATTATTATTAGAAAAAATCCTTACAATTAACTTCGGTTAGTGGAGATGGAGGAGACTGAAACAAAAAAACAGGTAGGCCAGTTGAGAACAAGTTCTCATTTACAACTGCGACCTGGCCAAGATAAAGCAAAGCAGTGCGACAAAAAACAACAACTCAGAGTTATACATGAGATAAACAAAAGTAAAGTCAATAACACAATAGAAAAATCTATATACAGTGTGTGCAAATGGACTAAGCAGGTAAGGCAATAAATAGGCCAATAGTAGCGAAGTAATTACAATTAGCAAATTAACACTGGAGTGATAGATGTGCAGATGATGATGTGCAAGTAGAAATACTGGCGCGCAAAAGAGCAAAAAAACAAACAAAAAAACAATATGGGGATGAGGTAGGTAGTTGGATGGGCTATTTACAGATGGGCTGTGTACAGCTGCAGTGATCGGTAAGCTGCTCAGATAACTGATGCTTAAAGTTAGTGAGGGAGATATAAGTCTCAAACTTCAGCGATTTTTGCAATTCGTTCCAGTCATTGGCAGCAGAGAACTGGAAGGAAAGGCAGCCATAGGAGGTGTTGGCTTTGGGGATGACCAGTGAAATATACCTGCTGGAGCGCGTGCCAGGGGTGGGTGTTGTTATGGTGACCAGTGAGCTGAGATAAGGCGGAGCTTTACCTAGAAAAGACTTATAGATGACCTTATAGGCGACGAATATGAAGCGAGGGCCAGCTGACGACAAATACCTAAGTCAGAATTGTCCAGAGTAGTGATGCTAGTCGGGCCGGCGGGTGCGGGCAGCGATCGGTTGAAGAGCATGCATTTAGTTTTACTAACGTTTAAGAGCAGTTGGAAGCCACGGAAGGAGTGTTGGATGGTATTTAAGCTCATTTGGAGGTTTGTTAACACAGTGTCCAAAGAAGGGCCAGATGTATACAGAATGGTGTCGTCTGCATAGAGGTAGATCAAGGAATCACCCGCAGCAAGAGCGGCATCAATGATATATACAGAGAAAAGAGTCGTCCCCAGAATTGAGACTGCCAGAGGTCTGGACAACAGGCCCTCCGATTTGACACGCTGAACTCTATCTGAGAAGTAGTTGGTGAACCAGGCGAGGCAGTCATTTGAGAAACCAAGGCTGCCGATAAGAATACGTTGATTGACAGAGTCAAAAGGCTTGGCCAAGTCGATGAAGACGGTTGCACAGTACTGTCTTTTATCGATGGCGGTTATGATATCGTTTAGTACCATGAGCGTGGCTGAGGTGCACCCGTGACCAGGTCGGATTGCACAGCGGAGAAGGTATGGTGGGATTCAAAATATAGTTTGGTGAATCATTGGTGACTGTCATTTGTAACAAGTTTCAGCAAATTATTTTTGGTAGCATTTCTATACTGAAGATTACAACAATAATTTGGTGCATTTTCCCCCATTTTCCATCCAGATCAGGTAATTTTTTTATAATACTTGCTCTTTCTTAAATCAAATCAAATCAAATCAAGTTTATTTTATATAGCCCTTCGTACATCAGCTAATATCTCGAAGTGCTGTACAGAAACCCAGCCTAAAACCCCAAACAGCAACCAAACAGCAAGCAAAACTCCCTAGAAAGGCCAAAACCTAGGAAGAAACCTAGAGAGGAACCAGGCTATGAGGGGTGGCCAGTCCTCTTCTGGCTGTGCCGGGTGGAGATTATAACAGAACTATGCCAAGATGTTCAAAATATTCATAAGTGACAAGCATGGTCAAATAAAAATCATGAATAATTTTCAGTTGGCTTTTCATAGCCGATCATTAAGAGTTGAAAATAGCACGTCTGGGACAGGTGGCGGTTCCATAACCGCAGGCAGAACAGTTGAAACTGGAATAGCAGCAAGGCCAGGTGGACTGGGGACAGCAAGGAATCATCATGCCTGGTAGTCCTGACGTATGGTCCTAGGGCTCAGGTCCTCCGAGAGAGAGAAAGAAAGAGAGAATTAGAGAGAGACAAGATTTTCAAAATGTTCATAAATGACAAGCATGGTCAAATAATAATCAGGAATAAATATCAGTTGGCTTTTCATAGCCGATCATTAAGAGTTGAAAACAGCAGGTCTGGGACAGGTAGGGGTTCCAGACCAAATAACTACACCCAGTTCTTTTTGTTTTAACTCTAACTTATTCTGTGCCTTTGCGGTATCTATACTATCTATACTGTTAGTCCCTCTATTTCCTTTGTTAATATGAACACTTTTGACCTAGATTGATTTTGTTTTAAAGATGAGTATTGAATCGCATGGCCTCTAAAGGCACATTTAAAAGTGTCCCATGCAATAAGGGGATGTGTTGTACCTTTGTCATGATGGAACAAGTTATGAATTATTCTGTCCTGGTTGAAAACAAGTTGTCATCCAATATGCTTTGGTTAAATTTCCAATATCCTCACCCACGTGGAAATTCTGTGAGAGGAATGTATATGCCAATTATTTTATGGCCCGACCGCATTCTGTCCCCTATGAACACTTTTGGGTGTCAGCGAGAAGGACATGAGAAAGTCATCAAGACGACGAGCTTGATTGAGCCTCCGCTATTTATATCCCACTAGGTCAAATGTACAGTCGTGGCCAAAAGTTTTGAGAATGACACAAATATTAATTTTCATAAAGTCTGCTGCCTCAGTGTCTTTAGATAGTTTTTGTCAGATGTTACTATGGAATACTGAAGTATAATTACAAGCATTTCATAAGTGTCAAAGGCTTTGATTGACAATTATATGAACTTGATGCAAAGAGTCAATTTTTGCAGTGTTGACCCTTCTTTTTCAAGACCTCTGCAATCCGCCCTGGCATGCTGTCAATTAACTTCTGGGCCACATCCTGACTGATGGCAGCCCATTCTTGTACAATCAATGCTTGGAGTTTGTCAGAATTTGTGGGTTTTTGTTTGTCCACCCGCCTCTTAAGGATTGACGACAAGTTCTCAATAGGATTAAGGTCTGGGGAGTTTCCTGGCAACCCAAAATATCGATGTTTTGTTCCCCGAGCCACTTAGTTCTCACTTTTGCCTTATGGCAAGGTGCTCCATCATGCTGGAAAAGGCATTTTTTGTCACCAAACTGCTCCTGTATGGTTGGGAGAAGTTGCTCTCGGAGGATGTGTTGGTGCCATTCTTTATTCATGGGTGTGTTCTTAGGAAAAATTGTGAGTGAGCCCACTCCCATGGCTGAGAAGCAACCCCACACATGAATGGTCTCAGGATGCTTTACTGTTGGCATGACACAGGACTGATGGTAGCGCTCACCTTGTCTTCTCCGGACAAGCTTTTTTCCGGATGCCCCAAACAATCGGGAAGGGGATTCATCAGAGAAAATGACTTTACCCCAGTCCTCAGCAGCCCAATCGCTGTACCTTTTTCAGAATATCAGTCTGTCCCTGATGTTTTTTCCTGGAGAGAAGTGGCTTCTTTGCTGCCCTTCTTGACACCAGGCCATCCTCCAAAAGTCTTCGCCTCACTGTGTGTGCAGATGCACTCACACCTGCCTGCTGCCATTTCCTGAGCAAGCTCTGTACTGGTGGTGCCCGATCCCACAGCTGAATAAACTTTAGGAGACGTCCTGGCGCTTGCTGGACTTTCTTGGGCGCCCTGAAGTCTTCTTCACAACAATTGAACCGCTCTCCTTGGTTCTTGATGATCCGATAAATGGTTGATTTAGTTGCAATCTTACTGGCAGCAATATCCTTGTCTGTGAAGCCCTTTATGTGCAAAGCAATGATGACGGCATGTGTTTCCTTGCAGGTAACCATGGTTGACAGAGGAAGAACAATGATTCCAAGCACCACCCTCCTTTTGAAGCTTCCAGTCTGTTATTCGAACTCAATCAGCATGACAGAGTGATCTCCAGCCTTGTCCTCGTCAACACTCACACCTGTGTTAACGAGAGAATCACTGACATGATGTCAGCTGGTCCTTTTGTGGCAGGGCTGAAATGCAGTGGAAATGTTTTTTGGAGATTCAGTTCATTTGCATGGCAAAGAGGGACAGTGCAATTAATTGGAATTCATCTGATCACTCTTCATAACATTCTGGAGTATATGCAAATTGCCATCATACAAACTGAGGCAGCAGACTATGTGAAATTAATATTTGTGTCATTCTCAAAACCTTTGGCCACGACTGTATATCCCACTAGGTCAGGATATTTAAGCCTACATATATCCACTAGTTCCATTTTTTCCATGATATTCGTGATTTCCTTAAGTGCATGTGGGTGATAGTTTGTAATGTGACTTCGTCTCGGGCCTAACAACACCCGTTCCTATATATCCTCCAAACACCGGCTTCTCTGGCATTACCACTTAATTAAAATTTCCCACCTCTCTTGTATTGCTTGTAGGCTTGAAAATTATTATATATATTTTCAAAGAAGTGTGGATTATCATTATATAGATTAATGAGCCAAATCTGTTAATGGTACAATAACATATTTAAAAGAATCCATCTACCTTGCGGATCTGTTTGGACAATTTGCACATTCGGATAAACATTATTATTCATTAATATCATCAACCCTTTTCAGTGTCTTTGCCCATAGGAGAAGTACATCACATGCTCATCGAACATCACATTCAAAAATCATCGGCATTAATATGGAGTTGGTCCCCCCTTTGCTGCTATAACAGCCTCCACTCTTCTGGGAAGGCTTTCCACTAGATGTTGGAACATTGCTGCGGGGACTTGCTTCCATTCAGCCATAAGAGTATTAGTGAGGTTGGGCACTGATGTTGGGTGATTAGGCCTGGCTTGCAGTCTACGTTTAATTCATCTCAAAGGTGTTCAATGGGGTTAAGGTCAGCGCTCTGTGCAGGCCAGTCAAGTTCTTCCACATCGATCTCGACAAACCAATTCTGTATGGATCTCACTTTGTGCATGGGGGCAATGTTATGGTGAAACAGGAAAGGGCCTTCCCCAAACTGTTATCACAAAGTTGGACACGGAATCATCTAGAATGTCATGGTATTCTGTAGAGTTGATTTCATCTTAGTGGAACTAAGGGGCCTAGTTCGAACCATGAAAGCAGCCCCAGACCATTATTCCTCCTCCACCAAACTTTCCAGTAGGCACTATGCATTAGAGCAGATAGCGTTCTCCTGACATCTGCCAAACCCAGATTCATCACTCCAGAGAACACGTTTCCACTACTTCAGAGTCCAATGACGGCGAGCTTTACACCACTCCAGCTGAGACTAGCATTGCACATGGTGATCTTAGGCTTCTGTGCCATGGAAACCCATTTCATGAAGAACCCAACGAACAGTTATTGTGCTGACCTTGCTTCCAGGGGCAGTTTGGAATTCGGTAGTGAGTGTTGCAACCAAGGACATATGACTTTTACGCGCTGCGCACTTCAGCTCTCGGCGGTCCCGTTCTGTGTACTTGTGAGGCCTACCGCTTCGTGGCTAAGCCGTTGTTGCTCCAAGACATTTACACTTCATAATAACAGCATTTGCAGTTGACTGGGGAAGCTCCAGGACGGCAGAAATTTGATGAACTACAGGCAATGTTTGTCTATGGAGAATGCATTGCTGTGTGCTCGATTGCATACACCTGTCAGCAACGGGAGTGGCTGAAATAGCCCAAAGCCACTAATTTGAAGGGGTGTCCACATTCTTTTGTATATATAGTGTATTATGCAGGTTTTATTGTGGGTGTAGCAAAATGCTTATGTTCCTAGCTCCAACAGTGCAGTAATACCTAACAACACACTCAAATCCCCAAAATGTTAATAAATATATACATTTTACAACTAGCAGTGTCAGAGTCCGGAATGTATACTTAACACAAATAGAAATGCAACATGTACAGTGTTGGTCCCATGTTTCATGAGATGAAATTTAGATCGCAGAAATGTCCATACGCATAAAAAGCTTTTTTCTCTCAAATTTTGTGCACAAATTTGTTTCCATCCCTGTTAGTAAGCATTTCTCCTTTGCCAAGATAATCCATCTACCTGACAGGTATGGCATATAAAGAAGCTGATTAAACAGCATGATCATTACACAGGTGCACCTTGTCCTGTGGACAATAAAAGGCCACTCTAAAATGTGCCATTTTGTCACACAATACAATGCCAAAGATGTCTCAAGTTTCATGAAGCTATATGGAATTGTTTTAAGAAGGATACCAAGGATAATTTTGCTGTTTCATTTTGAATTTGAAGACCCCTTGAAGTATCCCCCCAAAATACAAATAAATTACTTGATGAAACATTATACTGCTATTAGGACATACAAACACATTGCATAACAAATTCACTATATGGAACAACAGATCAAAAATAAGTTTATTCTGAAGTGTCTGTATAAATCGTGTATATTTCACCTCCCAGTCTTTTTTCCTGGAAACAACAGATAATATATTTCTTCTCTTTTCGCCAGGTAAATGATGATCGTATTTTCTTATTATCTGCTAAGCCATTACAATTATAACTGGCTATACTTATTTCACCATTTACCGTAATGAGATACAAGTTTCAATTCTATTTATCATAATATATGTTTTTAAACTTACCATAAAAAATGACCATGATAATTGAGTGTCCATATAGCTGTACTGTGATATTTGCACTGCTACTGAGTAAACCTCCAATTGTTCTCCACTATTCCACCCGCTTATTCCCCCATCCCAAATTAAATTGTTGTCCCAATGACTGGCAGACCACCCCTCTCCACCTCAAGCCTAGGGTCTTTGAGAGAATGGGACCCTTCCTTTAAAAAGAGCACACATTGCCACCTACAGAACAGAAGCAGATTAACAGCATCACCTATATTGTATTTTATACTGTTATTTAAAAAACTATTATTGTGATTAATCCTATACTGTCCCTAACATCATTACACCTTAGCAACAGAAGCGGGTTACATACACACACTCTCCCCAGGCTTCCCTCACAAACAACCAGAAGCTCAGATGTTCAGTTTTTCCCAACTCTTGAGAAAACTTGATGTGCGAATGCATACAGTACCGTTGGAAAGTACTCAGACCCCTTGACTTTTTTCAAATTTTTACAGCCTTATTCTGAAATGGATTAAATACAAAAACATCATGAGCAATCTACACACAATACCGCATAATGACAAAACAAAAACAGGTTTTTAGAAATGTTCGCAAATGTATAGAAACCCCTCCAAAAACCCCTTATTTACATACGTTTTCAGACCCTTTTCTATGAGTCTCGAAATTGAGCTCAGGTGCATCCTGTTTCCATTGATCATCCTTGAAATGTTTCTAGAGTCCACCTGTGGTAAATTCAATTGATTGGACATGATTTGGAAAGGCACACACCTGTCTATATAAGGTCCCACAGTTGATAGTGCATATCAGAACAAAAACCAAGCCATTAGGACGAAGGAATTGTCCGTAGAGCTCCGAGACAGGCTGTGTTGAGGCACAGATCTGGGGAAGGGTACCAAAAAATGTCTGCAGCATTGAAGGTCCCCAAGAACACAGTGGCCTCCATCATTCCTCAATAGAAAAGTTTGGAACCACCAAGACATCCTAGAGCTGGCCGCCAGGCCAAACTGAGCAATCGGGGGAGAAGGGCCTTGGTCAGGGAAGTGACCAAGAACCAGATGGTCACTCTGACCAAGCTATAGAGTACCTCTGTGGAGATGGGAGAACCTTATAGAAGGACAACCATCTCTGCAGCTTTCCACCAATTAGGCCTTTATAGTAGAGTGGCCAGACGGAAGCCACTTCTCAGTAAAAGGCACATGGGAGCTCACTTGGAGTTTGCCAAATGGCACATAACGACTCTCAGACTATGAGAAACAAGATTCTTTGGCCTGATGAAAACCAAGATTGAACTCTTTGTCCTGAATGCCAAGCATCACGTCTGGAGGAAACCTGGCACCAACCATAAAATGAAGCATGGTGGTGGAACCATCATGCTGATAGGATGTTTTTCAATGGCAGGGACTGGGAGATTAGTTAGGATCGAGGAAAAGATTAACAGAGCAAAGTACAGAGAGATCTTTGATGATAACCTGCTCCAGAGTGCTCAGGACAAAGCAGGAGTGGCTTCGGGACAAGTCTCTGAATGTCCTTCAGTGGCCCAGCCAGAGCTCAGACTTGAACCCAATCAAACATCTCTGGAGAGACCTGAAAGAGACCTGACCCTTTGAGTAATGGCGCCGGAGGGTATGGCTGCCTTTTTACAGGCTCCTAACGAACGGTGCTATTTTGTTTGTTTTTTCACATTGTTTGTAACTCATTTTGTACATAATGTTGCTGCTACCATCTCTTATGACCGAAAAGAGCTTCTGGACATCAGAACAGCGATTGCACACCTCGAACTGGACAAAGATTTTTTCTTTAATGAGTCCGACGCAAAGGATATACTGCTTTGTCGAGACTTTAATACATGCAAACTTAAATCCGTTTCACCTAATTTCTACCAGCATGTGCAACCAGAGGAAAAAAAACTCTAGACCACCTTTATTCCACACAAAGAGACACATTCAAAGTTTAATTCTATCTTCCTGATTCCTGCTTACAAGAAAAAACTAAAGAGGAAGTACCAGTGACTTGGTCAATACGGAAGTGGTCAGATGACGCGGATTCTACTCTACTATGCGAACCCTACAGTTTTGCTAGCACAGACTGGAAAATGTTCCGGGATTAATCCAATGGCATTGAGGAGTATACCACATCAGTCACCGGCTTCTTTGCATACTGCCCCAATAAATCCACAGACGACGCAGTCGCCATCACACTGCACACCACCCTATTCCATCTGGACAAGAGAAATACCTATGTAAGAATGCTGTTTATTGACTATAGCTCAGCCTTCAACACCATAGTACCCTCCAAGCTCTTCATTAAGCTCGGGGCCTTGGGTCTGAACCCCACCCTGTGCAACTGGGTCCTGGACTTCCTGACGGGCCGCCACCAGGTGGTGAAGGTAGGAAACACCTCCACTACGCTGATCCTCAACACAAGGGTGTATGCTCAGCCCCGTTTTGTACTCTCTGTTCACCCATGAATGCCTGGCCATGCACACCTCCAACTCAATCATCAAGTTTGCAGACGACACAACAGTTGTAAGCCTGATTACCAACAATGACAGCATACAGGGAGGAGGTGAGGGTCCTGGTGGAGTGGTGCCAGGAAAATAACCCCTCCCTCAACGTCAAAAAAACTAAGTAGCTGATCGTGGAATTCAGGAGACAGCAGAGGGAGCACGCCCTGATCCACATGGATGAGATCGCAGTGGAGAAGGTGAAAAGCAGCTTCTATCGCAAGGCCATCAGACTGTTAAATAGTCATCTCTAGAAGGCTACCACCCGATTACTCAAGCCTGCACCTACAGTTGAAGTCGGAAGTTTACATACACTTAGGAGTCATTAAAACTCATTTTTCAACCACTCCACAAATTTCTTGTTAACAAATTATAGTTTTGGCAAGTCGGTTAGGACATCTACTTTGTGCATGACACAAGTCATTTTTCCAACAATTGTTTACAGACAGATTATTTCACTTAAAATTCACTGTATCACAATTCCAGTGGGTCAGAAGTTTACATACACTAAGTTGACTCTGCCTTTAAACAGCTTGGAAAATTCCAGAAAATGATATCATGGCTTTAGAAGCTTCTGATAGGCTAATTGACATAATTTGAGTCAATTGGAGGTGTACCTGTGGATGTATTTCAAGGCCTACCTTCAAACTCAGTGCGTCTTTGCTTGACATCATGGGAAAATCAAAAGAAATCAGCCAAGACCTCAGTAAAAAGAAAATAAAGACCTCCACAAGTCTGGTTCATCCTTGGGAGAAATTTCGAAACGCCTGAAGGTACGACGTCCATCTGTACAAACAATAGTACGCAAGTATTAACACCATGGGACCACGTAGCCGTCATACCGCTTAGGAAGGAGAAGTTATGTCTCCTAGAGATGAACGTACTTTGGTGCGAAAAGTGCAAATCAATCCCAGAACAACAGCAAAGGACCTTGTGAAGATGCTGGAGGAAACAGGCACAAAATTATCTATATCCACAGTAAAATTAGTCCAATATCGAAATAACCTGAAATAGCCACTCAGCAAGGAAGAAGTCACTGCTCCTAAACCGCCATATAAAAGCCAGACTACAGTTTGCAACTGCACATGGGGACATAGATCGTACTTTTTGGAGAAATGTCCTCTGGTCTGATGAAAGAAAAATAGAACTGTTTGGCCATAATGACCATCGTTATGTTTGGATGAAAAAGGAGAACGCTTGCAAGCCGAAGAACACCATCCCAACCGTGAAGCACGGGGGTGGCAGCATCACGTTGTGGGTGTGCTTTGCTGCAGGAGGGACTGGTGCACTTCACAAAATAGGTTGCATCATGAGGCAGAAACATTATGTGGATATATTGAAGCAACATCTCAAGACATCAGTCAGGATGTTAAATCTTGGTCGCAAATGGGTCTTCCAAATTGACAATGACCCCAAGCAAGCTTCCAACGTTGTGGCAAAATGGCTTACGGTCAACAAAGTCAAGGCATTGCGGTGGCCAACACAAAGCCCTGACCTCAATCCTATAGAACATTTGTGGGCAGAACTGAAAAAGCGTGTGCAAGCAAGGAGGCCTACAAACCTGAATCAGTTACACCATCTCTGTCAAGAGGAATGGGCCAAAATTCTCCCAACTTATTGTGGGAAGCTTGTGGAAGGCTACCCGAAACGTTTGACTCCAGTTAGGCAATTTAAAGGCAAAGCTACTAAATACTAATTGAGTGTATATAAACTTCTGACCCACTGGGAATGTGATGAAAGAAATAAAAGCTGAAATAAATAATTCTCTCTACTATTATTCTGATATTTCTCATTCTTAAAATAAAGTGGTGATCCTAACTGAGACAGGGAATCTTTACTAAGATTAAATGTCAGGAATTGTGAAAAACTGAGTTTAAATGTATTTGGCTAAAGTGTATGTAAACTTCCGACTTCAACTCTATGTAAACTTCCGGCTTCAACTGTATGTACATAGACATGGAATCAATGGTCACTTTAATAATGTTTACATACTGTTTTACTCATTCATATGTACACTACGTGACCAAAAGTATGTGGACACCTGATTCATCACTCCGGAGAACGCTTTTCCACTGCTCCAGAGTCCTATTGCGGCGAGCTTTACACCACTCCAGCCGACACTTGGCATTGCACGTGGTGATCTTAGTCTTGTGCGCCACCCGCCTCCCGGGTGGCGCAGTGGTCTAGGGCACTGCATCGCAGTGCTAGCTGCGCCACCAGAGTCTCTGGGTTCGCGCCCAGGCTGGGCTGGGTTCGCGCCCAGGCTCCGTCGCAGCCGGCCGCAACCGGGAGGTCCGTGGGGCGACGCACAATTGGCATAGCGTCGTCCGGGTTAGGGAGGGTTTGGCCGGTAGGGATATCCTTGTCTCAGTATGTAAAAAAAATAATAAAAATAATAAAAAAATAAAAAATAAAAATAAAAATGTATGCACTCTACTGTAAGTCGCTCTGGATAAGAACGTCTGCTAAATGACTAAAATGTAAAATGTAAAAATGTTGTGTGTGGCTGCTTGGCCATGGAAACCCATTTCATGAAGCTCCCAATGAACATTTCTTGTGCTGATGTTGCTTCTAGAGGCAGTTTGGAACTCGGCAGTGAGTGTTGCAACCGAGGACAGACGATCTTTACACGCTTCAGCACTCGGTGGTCCCGTTCTGTGAGCTTGTGTGGCCTACCACTTCGTGACTGAGCCGTTGTTGCTCCTAGACTTTTCCACTTCACAGTAACAGCACTTACAGTTAACCGGGGCAGTTCTAGCAGGGCAGAAATTTGATGAACTGACTTGTTAGAAAGGTGGCATCCTATGATGGTGTCATGTCTAAAGTAACTGAACTCTTTAGTATGGGCTATTTTACTGTCAATGTTTGTCTATGGAGATTGCATGGCTGTGTGCTCAATTTTATACACCTGTCAGCGGGTGTGGCTGAAATAGACTAATTCACTAATTTGAAAGGGTGTCAACATACTTTTGTAGCCATGTAGTGTATATACTGTACTCTACTCTATTTTAGTCAATGCCACTCCGACATTGCTCATCCTAATATTGATATATTTCTTATTTCCATTCTTTTACTTTCAGAATTGTGTGTATTGTTGTGCATTGTTAGATACAACTGCACTGTTGGAGCTAGAAACACAAGCATTTCAATGCACCTGCAATAACATCTGCTAAATATGTGTATGTGACCAATCAAATTGTTTTTGATTAGGTGCCAGGTGCACAGGTTTGTGTCAAGAAATTCAATGCTGCTGGGTTATTCACGCTGAACAGTTTCCATTGTGTATTAAGAATGTGTTCCTAATGTTTGGTATATTCAGTGTATAAAACAACAGTTGACACATCAATCCGTTATTTTCAATTGAAGCTATTATGTAAAATACTTGGAAAAAGAATGCTTAATATATGGGGCATCGAACAGTCAACCTTGTGCAGACTCTGCCACCTGGAAACAGAATCTATAGAACATATTTTCTGGTACTGTCAATCGGTGGCTCGAGTTAGGTCCAGGAATGGTTGTTATGTCATAATATCAGGGTTCAGATTGACCTGCAAACTGTATTGTTAGGGGATCTGACAAACCATGATCAGTCAATGGGAAATATCATTATACTCTCAAGTAAAGTATTTATTTTCAGGGCTATATCGTCAGAAGACATCAAAGTAAAACGGAGTGATGTACTGCAGAATGAATGAGCAAAATGCCATTATATTGGGAAAGATGGGTTAATCTGTGGACATCAGAGGGTTGGAGTTATGATCAGAATGAATGGTGGATTGGCTGCTGTGGATGAATATCCTGAAGGAAGAGGAAATTAGTAATATATGTATAATGATTTAACTACAGGTACTGTAGATGTGAGCGAAATAGCTGTAAGTAGCAGTAGAATATTGTTGTCCGTTAGTTCACTCCAATTAGGCCAACAAAAAATAACTTGGGGGCTGGTTTTGGCAGTTGCTGACTCCTGTCATAAACCATGGAAAAACAAACATGAATACTGATAATGATCAGAGTGTATAGCTCAGTCCCTGAGACAGCACATAGCACTTTCTGTCTTATGACCTACAGCATTTCATGCCACTGTCACATGTTCAACAATAACTGAGAAGAGGATTCGTGGTCTAGCTGTTGCATTTATGCTGTTACAATGTTTGACAAAGATCTTGCAATGATGTTGCGTTTCTCTGACATATTGAGTTGAGGAAGTTTATCTGTCAGGCATGTCTCCCATGGGAACTCAGGGACAGCTGTAAGGTGAGAGCATCAGGAATGCTCGTCAGCAGAATCATAGCATGATAACGTTGAGTGAGCGTTTGAATAAAACTGTTGACTCAGGATTGGCATTACTTTCCCATGATATGATGGCATAGTGGTGGATTACAGGAAATACATGGTGAAGACTCTCTGTTGGTCTGAGAAACATTCAGTGTCTCTTTATCTCTCTGTTTTTGTCTCTTTGTTTCTCTGTCTGTCTGTCTGTCTGTCTGTCTGTCTGTCTGTCTGTCTGTCTGTCTGTCTGTCTGTCTGTCTGTCTGTCTGTCTGTCTGTCTGTCTGTCTGTCTGTCTGTCTGTCTGTCTGTCTGTCTCTCTCTCTCTCTCTCTCTCTCTCTCTCTCTCTGTCTCTCTGCTTCTATCTGTCTCTCTGTCTATCTGTTTCTCTCTTTCTGTTCGTCTCTGTCTCATTGTCTGTCTGTTTCTCTCTCGCATATAGGGTCATGAGGTTTGAAACACAATCAGAACCACAAGCTGCCAACAATACATTTGCCTCCATCCCCTTGGTTTGGATGGAGATGACCTTGTTCATATCTTTTTGGCTTCTTTAAATGTTTTCTTGTATAATATCATTTGTCTTTATTTATTATTATTCTTTGTGTCTGGAATGGCTCTAGACTTGTGCATGGATGCATGTTTATGTGTGTGTTTCTGTCTGTGTGTGTCTCAGTGGATTGTGGAGAGCATATGGTAACATGGTGCCATGGCACAGCCCACTGCCTCTGACATGAACACACACAACACAGAGGAGGGCCTGAGGGAGAGGAGACAGGGACTCTATCGCTCTATCTACCCTTTTAAATCTATCTGCTTCCTTCTCTCACTCTCACTCCCCACCCCCCACCCACCCGCTCTCTCTCTCTCTCTCTTTCCCCTCTTACAAATATCTCTCTCAGTCTCACTTTCCAGAATTACCATTCTCTTTCTCCATCTGTTGCTCTCACTCACTCTTTCATCTCAATGTATTGATGGTAAGAACACAGCTTCCACCAGTCTAAATGAGGCTGTGAGTATTTTGCCAGACAGTCCTGGGACGGTGGGTGTGTGTACGTTTTTCTTCTCCTCCTCCTTCCCATCCTCCCAGTGTCCCCTCCCTCTTCTCTCCTTCTCTCTTCCTCCTGCCCACTCTACCCACCCTTATCTCCTTTTCTCTCCCCTCCATGCTGCTCCCTCTCCCTCTTCCCTTCTCTCTCCCCCTGTTTCCCTCCCTCTTTCCCCCACCATCCAGATGTGTTAATCAGTACGCCCTGTTAACACATGATTCTCTCCATATGTCTGCTGCAGCGCAAGGACTCCACTGGGGAGACTGGCGTGTGTGCGAGTGAGTTTATGTGTGTATGTGTGTGTGTGTTTGTGTGCAATGTGCGTGTGTATACAATTGTTTGTGTATTTGCAAGTTTGTGAGTGTGCATGTGTATTCACATGCTTATGCGTGTGCATGTGTGTGTGAGTGTGTATATGTGTGTGTGAATCCAGCAGGTCCTTTCCATTGGGATGTAGTGTGGCTGTCAGTTCAAATCAGCCTCTTCTCCCCATGAGTGAATGCAGTAATCCAGGGGTTGGCCCTCTCTCTCTCTCTCTCTCTTTCTCTCTGTGTGTGTGTGTGTGTGTGTGTGTGTGTGTGTGTGTGTGTGTGTGTGTGTGTGTGTGTGTGTGTGTGTGTGTGTGTGTGTGTGTGTGTGTGTGTGTGTGTGTGTGTGTGTGTGTGTGTGTGTGTGTGTGTGTGTGTGTGTGTGTGTGTGTGTGTGTGTGTGTGTGTGTGTGTGTGTGTGTGTGTGTGTAAGCGTGCTAATCTAGGGGAGGGCCCTGCCTAACATCCCATGAAAACACTCCATTCACCAGCAATTAGAGCCTGGGGCCCTGGATCCACCTCTAAACCTCCACTGGGAGAAAGACAGACAAAGGAGAGGGGGAGGAGAGCGAGCGAGAGAGCAAGAAAGAGAATGAGATGGGGAGGAGATTGGGAGGAGATTGGGAGAGGATGCAGTGTTATCATAGAAGAGAGAATTGTCGGGCCTCGACTTTGTTTGAGAGGGAAAAGGGATATATGGAGGTGGAGAGAGACAGAGACTGGAAGATATGGAGGTAGAGAGAGCCAGAGACTGGGATATATGGAGGTAGAGAGAGACTGGGAGATATGGAGGTCGAGAGAGAGAGACTGGGAGATATGGAGAGACAGACTGGGAGATATGGAGGTAGAGAGAGCCAGAGACTGGGATATATGGAGGTAGAGAGAGAGACTGGGAGATATGGAGAGACAGACTTGGATATATGAAGGTAGAGAGGGACAGAGACTGGGATATATGGAGGTAGAGAGAGACTGGGATATATGGAGGTAGATAGAGACAGAAACTGTGAGATGGAAGGATGTGTGAGTGATACAAACTCAAAGTTGTGGAAGAGAACATATTTCCTCCGTTATTGTTCCCACTCAGAGAGAAGATCTATGTATGTGTGTTATGTTTGTATAACCTGCAGAGAACATAGTTGTGTGACCCACCACCTGGATTCGGTCCTATGTACCAACATTTTAAATGTTGTTTCTTACATTGGATAAAAGTAGAGACTCAGAGCTAGAGAATGGTATATCATACACTGCAGTTGAGGAACAAAGGTAATTATTATTTGAAAGTGAATAAACTTGTAACCCCACTTTTAAGAAAATGGCCCCTGAATTTTTTGGTACACTTACTGTAGAGCTCCTATTTTGTCTACACCTTTTCAACATCGCTCACACCCTCTTAAGCCTTAGCCCCACCCATCTCTTTAAGGATTCACATATGAGGCCATGTGCTAAACAGAGTAAGTAGTGTAGTAAACAACCAAAGAGTTCAAGACTAAAAGTGGTAAAAGTAGTAGCCTACAATAAGGAAAATCCAGGTAAAAATACACTTAATCTAGTCCTTGGCCTACATCCTAATCTGACTTTGGTGCAGGTAATGTTGTTTTTCACATTATCGCCTCTGGTAAGCACACACTATATCAAATAAAATCTATGTTAATTTGTCACATGCACATGATTCAGAAGCTGTAAATGGTACAGTGAAATGGCTACTTGCATAGTAGCAATATCAAAAAACAGGAAGTGTCCAGATAGAAAATATTTTATTAATATTTTATAATTATAAGATGCCACTTAACCAGACACACTTGTCTAAATTGAATGGTCATGTGAAATAAACGCTATAACCACCCCCCAGCCACATCTAGCTGAGTGGATGGGTCGCAATTGTCTAGACATGTACACATGTTAATGAAATACAATAGACGGTCGTAATCACCCCCAGACACACCTGGCTAACTTGATGAGTCATGTAATCATCTGGTGAAGTGGAGTCTTTTGTTTAGCTAACTAGCTAAACAATGAACCGGCATAGTCCAAACTCATATCTCTTCTTGCACATGATCATCTGATGATTTATCACTCCAGTGTTAATCTGCTAAATTGTTATTATTCGATTTATTGCCTACCTCATGCCTTTTGCACACATTGTATATAGATTCTCTTTTTTTTTCTTTTCTACCATGTTATTGACTTGTTTATTGTTTACTCCATGTGTAACTCTGTGTTGTCTGTTCACACTGCTATGCTTTATCTTGGCCAGGTCGCAGTTGCAAATGAGAACTTGTTCTCAACTAGCCTACCTGGTTAAATAAAGGTGAAATAAAAAAATAAAATAAAATACAGTACTGCCACCAGTACAAACATTGTCATAGCTGTAGTATGAATCTGCAGGTAGCTAAAGGTAACCAACTAGGTTCAATGTTAGCTAGCTAACATTAGGGTATAACTATAAATGCAAATGGGTTTCTGATTCAAATAATACTACTTCACAGATCATACACGTAACATTAGCTAGCGAGTCAGCAAGCTAACGTTCACTAGCGAGCTAACAGTATGTTTTAACTTGCAATGAAAATGACTTTCTGACAAACTTATAATATCTGAAAATGTAGCTAGACTCCTACCCATGTACATGGATGAACGCTGCACGGCAGAGTGGAACCATTTAACTTAGTTTTGTTTGTAGCTACAGTACATCTTGCTTTTACAGCTGTGTGTCAATCACTCCGGTTCACACTAATCGTGGCATTTGCACAAAGTAGCCCATCACAACTTTTTCCAACTGATCTGTCGATAGCGTCTGCTAAATTCAGGGCATCAATGTTGTTGAGAAAATTAGCAAACCTTTTGTAGTTCTCGATGGCTAACGTTCTATCTTTCAAAAACACTGCAATATAAAGAACTGTCAACACATACTGAGCAGCTCACATTATAGACAGAAGCAGGCTACATGACAGACTAATCCAAAATCATCTCCCGACATGTCCAGCCCATCCATTATCTCAGCCAATCATGGCTAGCGGGAAGGTTCCTAACTTTTTCGTGGCTAAACCAACTAGGCTTGTAATTTAACAATGTTATTTGTATTTACAGATGGAATACAAGTTTGTTATTAAGGCACATTAAAGTTCACATGTTCCAGAAGGCATTTCTGCCCCAAAAAACGCATTTTGATTAAATGACACTACTTCGCGTGTGAAGTAGTGAGATGCGACATAAGCTTAGCTTCCTGAAACGGGTCACAGTTGTTAAACAGAGTGTTCCATGAGAAGAACCAACACCCGGAGAAACTATGGGGGCCTCGCAATATTCTAAAGTGGCATCTGGGGAAGTGTAAGAGAAAGAGCACAGGATGGTGAAAAGCTAGAAAAGAAGTTAGAGAGCCATAGAGATAGAATATATCGTGAAGGTAAAATGCTGAGAAGTAGAGAGAAAGGAGAAAGAGAGAAAAGAAAGGATAGAGGAATGAAGGAAAGCAAAGTGCTGTAACAGTCAACACAGCAGGTGTGTTGGACCAAGTACGGCAGAGCTCTGCTATTTCAACTATTACTGAGGAGCATTGGGTTTTACTCACACGCACAAACCCACTCTATAGTGTGCTTACACTCATGCCATACCAACCTGCAGGAATACACATGGACACACACACAAGCAAGCACGCATGCACACGCACACACACAGACATTGGAGCACACACTTGACTCCCCTTGCATAACGAGTGCAGCAGAGAGAGAGAGAGAGAGAGAGAGAGAGAGAGAGAGAGAGAAAGAGAGACCGAGATAGAGAGACCGAGAGAGAGAGATAGAGAGATAGAGAAAGAAAGAAAGAGGCCTACCTTCAAATCATCACTATGGGCCATAACCTTGAAAACTCCAGTTTAAAACATTTCTCATACTTTTTTATTGCTATTTATGTTGACAGCCGCTTGGCACTTTGGAACACTCAATCTATCAAAGCGGTTTTCCCCGTTTCAAAACTGCTTCACTTGCTCTTACAGAAACAAAAAAGTCCCTTTAAACATGAATGAAATAGTATTGCTTTTGAACTCGCAGGTCTGACTTCACAATGCCCATCCCATCCTCTCTTTCCCCTGCACCCCCACCGTCAGTTTAATTATTAATGCTAGTTCCTGAATAGGTTTGTAATAAAGAATAGGTACAGTAAGTAGCATAAAATATTGATTTTGTACATTTCCTTGTGAATTTTTATTCTGTGGAATGATTAAATTTGTCATATTTTTGGCGCTTGGGAGGTATCTGACAAATTCATCCCATTTTATTGTGTGCACACAACTGGTGCTTCCAATTTGGGAGAATGAATTATGCAGCCGGGGTCGTGTGCGTGTGTGTGTTGCTCTGTCTTTCTCTATGAGTGTGTGCATTTGGGCTTGTGTGTTCGTATACATTATATTGTAAGTATACATCTATGTTATGCATACAGGTGTGTGTCTTCCCACGCAGTGATTTTGACTTCACAGGAAATAGCTGTTACAACCCAAGTACAGATTCAGAGGAAGGCACGACAGTTTCCAAGACAGTGTGTGTTTCTGTGTGTGTTTCACGGTGCATATTTGTGTGTACGTTGGCTAGAGGGCTGGCTGTGAAGTGGTAATTAACACAATAGTATGATTACCCATGCAGACGACTGGCCACAGGCTATGAGAGCGAGAGCGAGAGCGAGAGAGAGAGAGAGAGAGAGAGAGAGAGAGAGAGAGAGAGAGAGAGAGAGAGAGAGAGAGAGAGAGAGAGAGAGAGAGAGAGAGAAAAGTGTGTGAGAGAGAGAAAGGGAGACAGAGAGAGACTGAGAGAAGAGAGAGAAAGGGGGGTACAGAGAGAGACTGAGAGAAGAGAGAGAAAGGGGGGTACAGAGAGAGAGACAGAGAGACAGTGAAAAGTGAGAGACAGAGAAAAGGGAGACAGAGAAAAGAGAGAGAGAGAGAGAGGAGGGGAAACAGAGAAAAGAGAGAGAGAGAGAAGAGTGTCTGGTAGAGCAGTTCACTGGGTCTCTCTCCAGCTTGCAGCTCATTCTAAACCACTACATTAAATCAGTTCACCTCTGCTTGGAATGCTCTGAGGGCAATAACTAATAACTACCCCACTCACCCATCATATACACTTGCGTGCATGCACAATAGGGCAGCTTTCGCAACTAATCCTGGAGATAACATATTATAAGGGTAGCACACCTTAATCGTATTCAAGCATCAACACACCTGTTTTAATGACTATGTGGATCTCCATGGCCAGAGAAAACCCCTGCTCTAAACCATTTTATTTTGGAAACATGTTCAAGCTATATTAGTGAAACATAAATATAGCTTTCCAATATTCTGTAGAGATCTCATTGTGCTGGAATCAGGTTTTATTGGTTACAATGAGAACAGGAGAGTAATTGCACCACAGTTGAGATTATACAAAAAATGTGTAATATGAATTGCGAGTGGTGCAAAGAAGAGGACTTCATTGTGAGGTGAATATATTTGAGGAGACCTTGAGCATGAGTTGAATGGGATCGATGTGCGTCGGTCGGGGAAAACCGATGCTGATCAATGAGAATGGACTTATCTAGGCGGGGGGTGGCTAGCTGCTGATATAGACTTTATGAATATTAACCAGAAAGGGATCAATAGTGGGACACCACTACACAGCCAAACGGAACCACTGACTTAAAGAGATGGTGGGAGTAGGAGGGGAGGAGGGGAGGTGTCACACTGTTCACAGACACTTACATGCAGGTATGAAAGAGAGGGAGGGATGGAAAGAGAGAGGTGGACAACCACTTGATTTCCATTCTTTGAGATACTCAGATAAAAAAAATAACCTTTTCCACAACAGCTGTTCATCACAACAAATATGACTTCTGTTGACCAACAGAAAGGATCATGAGACTTGTAGTTCAATACGGCTATCCCCTGCCTCTCCTCCCTCTCCTTCCCTCCTCCTTCCTACCTCTCCTTCTACCTCCTTCCCTCCTCCTTCCTTCCTCCCTCTTCTCCTCCCTCTTCTTCCCTCCTCCTTCCTCCCTCTCCGTCCTACCTCTCCTTCTCCCTCCTTCCCATCTCCTTCCTCCCTCTCCTTCCTACCTCTCCTTCCCTCCTCCCTCTCCTCCCCCCTCCTTCCTCCCTCTTCTTCCCTCCTCCTTCCTACCTCTCCTTCTCCCTCCTTCCCTCCTCCTTCCTCCCTCTTTTTCCCTCTCCCTTCTTCCCTCCTCCTTCCTCCCTCCCTCCCTCCATGTCTTTTCTGTATTCTCACATCCTTCATTATTGCTGTTAGAACCAGAACCTGTTCTCTATGTAAATAAATGAATATGCAATAAAAGCATGTTTAAAGCACAAAGTGACCTCTCTTCTACTATCACACACACACACACACACACACACACACACACACACACACACACACACACACACACACACACACACACACACACACACACACACACACACACACACACACACACACACACACACACACACACACACACACACATACACACCTCACTCTACTAATATCATCCAGCATCTCTGCACCCCCAACAAATGAACTTGAGACCACCTCAAGGGTATATCGGAATAATGTAGTGTGTGTGTGTGCGTGTAAATAATGTGGTCGCTATTATGGAAACAAATTGGACTGATGTAACAACAGTATCTGAGTATGAGGGGCAGTCAGTAATGTGTTCTAACATGTACCCCCTAGACTTGTGGTGTGTGTGTGTGTGTGTATAATTTTCTTATTGTCTATGTATCCTGTGGTTGGTTCAAATTGCACTGACAGCAAAATATGGGACTGTCTCACACGAGAGAAGCAAGGATACGAGGACAGAGAGAGGACAGCTACAGAGAGATCAGAGACGTAAAGAGGGAGTCCCAACGTTTTCATATTCCTTCTGCCAGTCATCTTCTAAAATTGTATTGGAAGTATCGTGGCCTACCTTAGTGACACAGGCCTTAGTGACACAGGCATAGTCTCAAGAGTTCTGCTATTTATTCAACGCAATCTCTAAGGCAAATTGAGACGGTAACTGCAGGCAACAGAGATGACGGAGTGTGTTGCCATTAATATTATGGAATGTGTTGACCTTTTTATTACGGAATGTGGTGCCGTCAGTAGATGATGGGGTGTGTTGCCGTTTTAATTACAAAGTGTGTTGCCGTCTATTAGCTGTCACTCAAACTGCTTAACGTTAGCTTTAATAACGTCTACGGGATCGGTGTCCCTAAAACAGGACGGTTGTTGCTCAATATGCGATGATGTGACTAAAAAACAAACTAAAAAACAACAGCGAACTTTCCGGGACATGTCTTATATGAGCAGAAAGCTTAAATTTCTTGTTTATCTAACTGCAGTGTCCAATTTACAGTAGCTATGGCAGAAAAAAATACCAATCTGTTATTTGAGGATAGTGCACAACAACAAAACACTTTTATCATTTCAACTGGTTTGATACATTCACCTCTGAAGGTAAATAATTGACTTACATTCAGTAATCTTGCTCTGATTTGTCATCCTGAGGGTCCCAGAGATAAAATGTAGTGTCGTTTTGTTTGAAAAAATGGAACTGGGTTCTACAGTTTGACCCCACTGCTGTCTCTGGCTCCACACCCACCCCACCCGGCCATCTAGATGTGTGAAGGTTAGCGTCTTTTCTGTAGGGAAGCTAATGATCCATCATGTATGACATTCCTGGGAGTGTGTAAACTTAAATGTTTTATTGCCATAAGATTTTTGTAAGTTCTCTACAGTTATGTACTTGAAAATGTATAAATTGACCAATTCGGCACATTTGTGCAATCTTCTGGCAGACCTGATGCAAAATATTATGTAGTGAGGTAATTCTTCACTGGATCATTCTGAAACGTTGCACACACACTTCTGCCATCTCGTGGACAAAATCTAAATTACACCTAGGATCCTATCTTAATGTATTGCCTTTCTCTTGAATTTCAAAGATGAAAAATAATTTTAAAAAGCATATTTTTTTGTTTGTATTATCTTTTACCAGCTCTAATGTGTTATATTGTCCTACATTAATTTCACATTTCCACTAACTTCAAAGTGTTTCCTTTCAAATTCTATCAAGAATATGCATATGTTTGCTTCAGTTCCTGAGCTACAGGCAGTTAGATTTGGGTATGTCATTTTAGGCGAAAATTTGAAAAAAAGGGTCCGATCCTTGTTCAGGTTAGGGTTATAATCCAGGCTGTATCACATCCGGCCGTGATTGGGAGTCCCATAGAGTGGCGCACATTTGGCCCAGCGTTGTCCAGGTTTGGCCGGGGTGGGCTGTCATTGCAAATAAGAATTTGTTCTTAACTGACTTGTCTAGTTGAATAAAGGTAAAACAAATTAATTAGCGGAAAAACTAAAATTACAAAACGAGTGGTTAGAACTGGGATTGCAACCACATCTCACGGTTTGAAAATTTGACTTCAGATTTTTCCATGTTTCTCCAAATGTCAAATTTCGAAGTTTCTCCAAACGTCAAATTTCGAAGTGTTTTGGACACAATGGGTTGCTCCTCCTGCTGCATCTGCACCTGGTCTACACTCCAAGTTTAGAGTTAAGGTTTGGGATAGGGTTTACACAAAAACATCTCAAACGTTAAGGTTAAGCATGCATTCCGAATGGTTAACTTCTTATGGCTGCAGGGGGCGTATTGACTAACTTGGAAAAAGGTGCCCATTTCAAACGGCCTCGTACTCAATTCTTGCTCGTACAATATGCATATTATTATTGCTATTGGATAGAAAACACTCTCTAGTTTCTAAAACCGTTTGAATTATTTCTCTAAGTGAACCAGAACTCTTTCTGCAGCCCATTTCCTATCCGGAAGTGAGATTTCCAAAAGCGAGGTCTTTGTTCAAGAGCTTGTCTATAAAAGGGCATGTCACTTGGGACTATAGAAACACGTCATACACCTTCCCCTGGGTGTCAAGCGGAAGTGAGAGCAGAAATGAGTTGATTATCTTGTTCTGGGATTGAATACATCCTCTTGGAATGAGAGGTCCGCCATTATTATTTTTTTCGAAGGCGCGAAGTTGGACCTGGAATCGCCTTCTGGAAAACCGTCGTTATGGGTGAATATGATCTCCGGCTTAGATTTTATTTGATACATGTCACAATATCATCCTAAAGTATGTTTTTTCAATATAGTTTAATTATATTATTGAAATTTATTCGGGACTTTAGGCGTGATGCGTTGGAAGAATTTGTTCAAGAAGGAGAGGTTAGCGCCGCACGGCCAGTGTGCTTGCTAATTCAAGAGGGAAAGAGTTCGTTCTGGATCCAAACAAAGACGGTTCTGGACAAAGGACCCCTTGTACAACATTCTGATGGAAGATCAACAAAGATAAGGACCCAATTTGGGATGCTATTTCATATATCTGTCGAACTGTGCTATCGCTACCGATTACTTGGAATCAATGCTGTTGTGTGTTAGCTATTGCAGTAAGCTAATATAACGCTATATTGTGTTTTCGCTGTAAAACACTTAAAAAATCGGAAATATTGGCTGTATTCACAAGATCTTTGTCTTTCATTTGCTATACACCATATATTTTTCTGAAATGTTTTATGATGAGTAATTAGGTAGTTGACGTTGGTGTCTGTATTTACTCTGGCTACTCCCGTGCTATTTCTGACTGTAGCTATGATGGTAGCAGTAATGTAAAACTGATTTATAGCTCAAATATGCACATTTTTCGAACAAAACATAGATTTATTGTGTAACATGTTATAGGACTGTCATCTGAGGAAGTTGTTTCTAGGTTTGTTTGGTTGGATCTTGGTTAGTTAGGTTGGCTTTGTGCATGCTACCTGTGCTGTGAAAAATGTCTGTCCTCTTTTGTATTTGGTGGTGAGCTAACATAAATATACGTGGTGTTTTCGCTGTAAAACATTTTAAAAATCGGACACGTTGGCTGGATTCACAAGATGTTTATCTTTCAAATGCTGTATTGGACTTGTTAATGTGTGAAAGTTAAATATAAAAAAAAAAATGATTTTGAATTTCGCGCCCTGCACTTGAGCTGGATGTTGTCATAAGTGTACCGACCTCGGGCTTGCAGCCCTAACAGGTTTTAAGTAAAGGTGTCCACATGCATACAGTACCAGTCAAAATTTTGGGCTCACCTACTCATTCAAGAGTTTTTCTTTATTTTTACTATTTTCTACATTGTAAAATGTGCAAAGCTGTCGTCAAGTCAAAGGGTGGCTACTTTGAAGAATTTCAAATATAAAATATATTTAGATTTGTTTAACTTTTTAGGGATAGGGGGCAGCATTTTCACTTTGGATGAATTGCGTGCCCATAGTGAACTGCCTCCTACTCTGTCCCAGATGCTAATATATGCATATTATTATTACTATTGGATAGAAAACACTCTGAAGTTTTTTTTTAATCTGACACAGCGGTTGCATTAAGAACAAGTGTATCTTTAATTATATATAAAACATGTATCTTTCATCAAAGTGTGTGATGAGTATTTCTGTTATCCTCTCTGGGATAGCGGGACGCTAGCGTCCCAACAGCCTGTTAAAATGTAGAGCGCCAGATTCCAAAAAAAATCTATAAAATCAAACTTTATTAAATTACACATATAAGATACCAAATTAAAGCTACACTCGTTGTGAATCCAGCCAACATGTCAGATTTCAAAAAGGCTTTTCGGCGAAAGCATAAGATGCTATTATCTGATGATAGTACAGAAGCTACACTCTCTTTTTTGACAATTTCAACCATGCCGGCGCTACTCAAAACGCAGAAATAAAATATAAAACATGCATTACCTTTGACGAGATTCTTTTGTTGGCACTCCAATATGTCCCATAAACATCACAAATGGTCCTTTAGTTCGATTAATTCCGTCCATATATATCCAAATTGTCCATTTATTTGGCGCCGTTGTACCAGGAAAAACAGCGTTCAATTTGCGCAAAATCACGACAAAATATCTAAAAAATTACCTCTAAACTACTTTTGTAATACAACTTAAGTTATTTGTAAACGTTAATAATCGATCAAATTGAAGACTGGTCAATCTGTTTTCAATACAGGATATCAACAAACTCACGGTACTTTTCAAGTCTTGCTCAACTCTCAAACATAAACAAACGACGTCACTCCACTTCCGGGTCAATATCTTTCTCTGTTAACTAAGGAAAAACCTTAACCTTTTTCCATACAATGGCGACATCCAGTGGAAGCAGTAGGAACTACGTGTATACTGATTAGAATTCTGGTTTGCCCATAACAAACCATTGAACATACAGGAACTTAAAAAGAAAAACGTTAGTCCTCAGGGTTTTGACTGCTATATAAGTTCTGTTATACTTACAGATATGATTCAAACAGTTTTAGAAACTTCAGAGTGTTTCCTATCCAAATCTACTAATAATATGCATATCTTATATTCTGGGGATGAGTAGCACGAAGTTGAAATTGCGCACGCTATTTTTCCCTAAGTGAAAACTCTGCACCCTATCCTCAAGAAGTTATTAGATGGGGCCCTCTGCAATTTCTCCGGATATTTTGGAGGCATTTCTGAACATGGCGCCAATGTAAACTAAGATCTTTGGATATAAATATGCACATTATCGAACAAAAAATACATGTATTGTGTAACATGATGTCCTATGAGTGTCATCTGATGAAGATCATCAAAGGTTAGTGATTAATTTTATCTCTATTTCTGTTTTTGTGACTCCTATCTTTGGCTGGGAAAATGGCTGTGTGTTTTTTGAACTTGGTGGTGATCTAACATAATCATATGTTGTGTTTTCGCTGTAAAGCATTTTTTAAATCTGGGTAGATTAACACTTTTTGGGTTACTACATGATTCCATATGTGTCATAGTTTTGATGTCTTCTCTTTTATTCTACAGTGTAGAAAAATACAAGTTCTGAACCTGTTATACATTTTACGGACGCGGTATATTTTACATTAGTTATCCTATTATTTTTGTTGTTTTTAGTCCCACCCCTCAGCTCCCCACAACCCCTCCCATCTATCTCTGAACACCATCCAGTGTTGATTTGATTTCTATTTGCCATGTATTTTTCAACTGTGCATTGTTGTTTCACAAAAGTTCTGAACCTTCTGACTCATAATTTCTACAGATAAAGATAAAGATTTTTGCTAAGAGTATTAGTATATTATTGATTGATTGACTGTGACTTTTCAGATCACCCAGCAGTGCTATTGGCAGAGTTTTTTGCTGAGTAATTAAATGCTTTTGAAGTGACAGTCAGGCTACAGATTTCACCCCAACCTATCTTCACTGCACTGTTCCAGCACAATGGACAACACCCTACACACTAAAGCAAGGTCATTTTGGTAATTAATATAGGCTACAAGATAGATAGGGTAATTCACCTTTCACAAACAGCCTATGTATATGCAGCAGTACACACAGCGGTTTTACCAAAATTATGCAAACTAAATGCTGAAAGTAGTAGCCTAGTTATTCATGCATGCAAATAAAAATACTGAATAGCCGTTTGGCTTAGAATACCGGGACAACTGCGTTTGCGAACGAATGAATGAATGAATGAATGAATGAATGAATGTGAACAGAATCAAACAGCAACATCAAGTAGTCGGCCTAGTAAACAAAATATCAGATCGATAAATGCATGACACAATCTATATGTAGGCTCGTTACATTAACAGTAAACAAACGCAGTAAACAAAAGGCGAATGAAGATCAAAATAACCAAAACATAGCCTACAGACTAATACAGTGAGACACAGCCCCGCACAGCTGTCTTGACAAATAAATAGGCCTACAGGCCCGCTTCAAACATGGAAAATCATGCCTCTAATGAGATAAGCAACAGGTTGTGGTATGGCACAATACACTTCTGTGACGCAAATTCGACCAGTGTAATAAATTATGCAAGGCCGGCTTACCATGAACATGTTCCCAATAGGTACAGTTCCATTTACAACCACAAAAACCAACAGGTTACCAAGAAACCATAATAGAATGCATCTATTTCCATGTAATTTGGGTTCTTGCATTGGAAATATATTGATTTCTGCTTACTGTATCACACTATACAGTACCACAATAAACATTCAAGTTCAAATGTTTTTGACCAAGAAGTAACAGATTGGTGCAAAATAGCTGCTGCGCTCTATCAGTAGCATGGACAGCACCCTCCACACTAAGGCAATATTTTTATAAAAACTAACTAGCTAAATTGTTTCTTACATTTTCAGAACATTTGCAGCCTCCTTGATTCTCTGTGGCACTTCCCGAGTAATCGATGGATCATTCCATTCTCCCTGAAATCTTCTTGTAAGATCCCAATCAAACGCGAGTTGGATTAGTTGAGATTTTCTCAGGTGTAGCATGCTTCTTCTGTGCTAACGTTGGTCAAAGTTTCCCCATGTAGCTTAAGCAGTGACAATCTCACACAAGAGTCCTATGATTGTATGTTGAACATTGTGTGATGTGTATGTGGCATTGTGGGGTATGATGCTAAACACCTTGGCAAGCTCCTTGTATTTTCAGAGAGTATATTCCATCGTAAACAGAAAAAGTCCACTGTCCCCCTCCCCTGTTGACTCTATTGCATCCAACGTCGCGATGAGTTGTTGCTGGTTTAAAACAAGGAACTCAATATTGTCCACAATTGCGGACACATCCAGTTGAAATCGGAAGTTTACATACACTTAGGTTGGAGTCAATAAAACTCATTTTTCAACCACTCCACAAATTTATTGTTAACAGACTATAGTTTTGTCAACTTTCTAATTTTTCCAACAATTGTTTACAGACAGATTATTTCACTTATAATTCACTGTATCACAATTCCAGTGGGTCAGAAGTTTACATACACTAAGTTGCCTGTGCCTTTAAACAGCTTGGAAAAATCCTGAAAAGGATGTCATGGCTTTAGAAGCTTCTGATAGGCTAACTGACATAATTTGAGTCATTTGGAGGTGTACCTGTGGATGTATTTCAAGGCCTACCTTCAAACTCAGTGCCTCTTTGCTTGACATCATGGGAAAATCAATAGAACTCAGCCAAGACCTCAGAAAATCCTTGGGAGCAAGTTCCAAATGCTTGAAGGTACGACGTTCATCTGTACAAACAATAGTACGCAAGTATAAACACCATGGGACCACGCAGCTGTCAAACCGCTTAGGAAGGAGACGCGTTCTGTCTCCTAGAGATGAACGTACTTTGGTGTGAAAAGTGCAAATCAATCCCAGAACAACAGCAAAGGACCTTGTGAAGATGCTGGAATAACAGGTACAAAAAAATCCACAGTAAAATGAGTCCTATATCGACATAACCTGAATGGCCGCTAATCAAGGAAGAAGCCACTGCTCCAAAACCGCCACAAAAAAAGCCAAACTACGGTTTGCAACTGCACATGGGGACATAGATCGTACTTTTTTGAGAAATGTCCTCTGGTCTGATGAAACAAAAATAGAACTGTTTGGCCATAATGACCATCGTTATGTTTGGAGGAAAAAGGGGGAGGCTTGCACGCCGAAGAGCACCATCCCAACCTTGAAGCACGGGGGTGGCAGCATCATGTTGTGGGTGTGCTTTGCTGCAGGAGGGACTGGTGCACTTCATAAAATAGGTTGCATCATGAGGCAGGAAAATTATGTGGATATATTGAAGCAACATCTCAAGACATCAGTCAGGAAGTTAAAGCTTGGTCGCAAGTGGGTCTTCCAAATGGACAATGACCTCAAGCATACTTCCAACGTTGTGGCTTAAGGACAACAAAGTCAAGGTATTGGAGTGGCCATCACAAAGCCCTGACCTCAATCCCATAGAAAATTTGTGGGCAGAACTGAAAAAGTGTGTGCTAGCAAGGAGGCCTACAAACCTGACTCAGTTACACCAGCTCTGTCAAGAGGAATGTGCCAAATCACCCAACTTATTGTGGGAAGCTTGTGGAAGGCTACTCGAAACGCTTGGCCCAAGGTAAACAATTTAAAGGCAATGCTACTAAATATTAATTGAGTGTATGCAAACCGGAAATGTGATGAACAAAAATTTAAGCTGAAATAATACATTCTCTCTACTATTATTCTGACATTTCACATTCTTAAAATAAAGTGGTGATCCTAACTGACGTGACAGGGAATTTTTACTAGGATTAAATGTCAAGAATGTTGAAAATCTGAGTTTAAATGTATTTGACTAAGGGTTATGTAAACTTCCAACTTCAACTGTAACTTTCGACATGGGAAAGAAAATGCTGCATCTGCAGTAACTGAGTATACCAGCCACCCTCTTCCTATGAACTAGTAACAATTAAATTAGCGTTTTTGGTCAGAAAACCTGTAACTAGGGTAGGATCCTAGGCTAACCTGGGCTGGCTCCTCTGTTCCTAGATCATCAGGAACAGTCAAAGGTGTAGGGGGCCGTGTAGCCATTATCCTGGCTCGCTTATGGGAGTGCTGGCAGCATATGGCAGAATATAGCAGCAGTTTGGTTGTGCATCAAGAATTCAGCATAGCACGTTTGTATGAAGGTCTGGTTATTAAATGGGTAAATAGTTTAATCCATTCTCCATTTCATGAAATGTATTCACAGGTAAATAGTAAATGCTCTGGTGACAAACACACTTTTCTTCCCTGCTTCCAATCGTCCACATGGCTGGGAGAACGTTTTCAAGGAAGGAAATAGATTTTTAAAATGTAAAAAAAATGTTTTACTATTAGCTAACTAGTTACAGTGCAGGCTTACTCAAGTGAGCTGCTAACATAGCTAGCTAGCTATCTAGCCGACTTGACATACTGTATAGCTAGCTAGCTAAATTAATTAAATATCACCAGTATCTTCATATTAACAAACAGTCTTGATGTATTTATCATTGTAAAATACAATCTCCAAATGCAATTGTGGGTAGCTAGCTAACATCCATGGAAGATGGTGAAAGGATAGCAGCTCCAACTGTCAAACAAGGGAGAGAGTAGGATTTTTTGGATAGAACAGGTACTGTTGTGTAGTTCCAGTCCCTAGAAGTGAGGACAGAGATAACAGTAACATAATATTCAGTGCTGTCTCATTTGAGTCCAATGAAGTCTGTTTCTTGTGATGTTTTCTATCCTGAGATACAGAGAGCTGTGAAAGCCTGTTTGCAGAAGAAGAGGTGTCAATGAAGAGCAGTGGTTCTCAGTCCTGGTCCTGGGGACTCAAAGGGTTGCACATATATGTTTTTGCCTAAGCATGACACAGCTGATTGAAATGATCAACTCATCATCACGCCTCAAGTAGTATTTATGTATTCATTTTTAACGCTATCCTTGATATAATTCTGCTATTGTCACATGCTACACATGCACATGTGTGTGCACATGCATCTATCTAGCCAAAGTTATTATGATTTGTTATAAGAGCAGTGGAGGCTGTTGAGCGGTGAACGGTTCATAATAATGGCTGGAATGGAGTCAATGGAATGGTATCAAACACATCAAAGATGTGGTTTCCATATGATTGATACCGTTCCATTGACTCCTTTCAGCCATTATAATGAGCCGTCCTCCTCTCAGCAGCTTCCACTGTATAAGAGATATTATGCTTTAGTAATCCACAACAATCTGGTGATGTAACATTCTAATAATGACATTATCTTCTATATTCCTACAGATACCTTGCAACTGGAAATTCCTTCACAACGATTGCCTACAGTTCGTGTGTACGGCACTGCATGGTTGGGTGACCAGGGCCATCTGGGACTGCCTTGTGGGGGAATTCAGGAGTGTGTGAAGGCTACCTGTGTCCTGCATAACTTAATGACGATGGACACGAGGACCAGGAGGGGACCTGCAGCTCTCCGCCGTGTGCCAGAGGAGAGGTCTTCTGCTCAGCATTATATTGCAAGGATGGAGGCCAACAATGCAGAAGTGGAGGCAAAACTCTCTTTTAAGAGTCACCCATATTGAAAACATGTAGAACATTTAGACAACGTATAATACACTCCTACACACTTGTGTATACATCTGATTGATGTATTGTGTTGTGCAGTAAGCAGGTTCAGGTGTATAACTGAGGATCCTTCCACCTTCAATGAACAGGCAAGAGGACCAACCATGGAGAATAGTAAGACCCTCCATTATTTCTATTTATGTAAGTACGCTGTATTGTTTGTCCTCGTGTGTCTATGCATGTTTTTAAGTATAAACTACTCTGCAGCCACTCAGTGTGGACACCAGGTGAGGCCACAAACACAGATTCCTGTTGAACACTGTCTCTTTAACTTCTTTATTTTCACAATAACAGGCTCTCTCCTTCACTTCTCCCCTCACCCGCCTTCTCCCTAAATCCTCTAGGTTATATCAGCTGTGTCGGTGAACCCCTCCCGCTTCTGAACCTCCTGACACAGAGGGCACAGCATGATCAGAGGTGATAGGTCACTTGGTTGGGACAACAGGAAGTATTATTAAAGAGATGCTTTACATTGAAATAAAGATAGAGATGTCGTAGTCCCAGAGTTTATGATCCAAGGTCAGTTTTGCATTTCACCTCCTGATGATTATGATGACTGACAGGGCTAAATGAAAAAAACACAATGCTTAATCATTCTCTCTCTCTCTATCTGTCTCTCATCTGCAGGTATGTTTTGATGTGAGAGAGGATGCCAAACCCCAGTCCCGTCATCGCCACCTCACTTGCTCTAAGCTAACCCTCGGGCCAACTGGGGGCCCAAGGCTGGTTAGGAGACACCTCTAGAGACACAATTATGTAATGATGATGACCTGAGTGAATTTGAAGTTTAGTAGCACTGTAATTCATTAATCATATGCTGTATCCCTACTCCGCTGTTCTTATTGCTTTCCCTTTCTGTCTTTGACACTCTTTCTCACACCTCTCTCCCCACCTCCTCTTTCATCCTCTGTTTTCATAATGCACACCAGATGTGCATTGAAGTATAGATTGAACTTGTATTGATAATATAATATTACAATTATAATATGTATAATGCATGTATTATGTATGTATAACACTTGGATAATGAACTTATTTCAATAAAGCTTTCTCATTCTCTACTGGAATTGGTTCACATTATCTACTGGTTGAAATTAAATCTGTCATTTGATGAAATACTACACCTATCCTGTGTCCCCAGATCAGTGCAGATGAAGGAAAATTAGATATAGAGATGAACCTGTTTTAGAGTATTTACATTATGCATAGGAAGTGTAGTATACTGCTTTTTAAATTCTGGTTATGTATATACCGTTTGAATTACAAATCAGCCTTTAACTAGTTAAATCATGTTTGTAGTCTATTGCATAGTTACAATGTGTAACCATTGCTGTCCCAGGACCAAGATTGGTAAACACTGTTGACGTGTACAATTGTAATACATACATGCAGACACAGCATCATTCAAAGACTGGAATTTGATACTCCTGGTATTAGATATGACTGAAAAAGAATGTCTCATGGACATTCATACCTGAACTGCACCTTTATTTGCCAATGTGAAGTACATGATCAGTGAATATATTCAACGTACACGCTACAATGTGGGATCTCATTCTTGGTAATAACTACATGTATACACAACTTGTATTCTTAGCACAATAAAGTTATATTATATTCTACTCAATCCATAGGCTTCATTGATGGCATTCATTGAAGTAGATACAACCGGCTTTGATAGCTAAGGTTCATTGCTAGGTTCGTAGCTAGCTAGCTAAATATTGACATTATAATATTGATGTAGCAGTCATGTGTGTAGCAGTCATTTTCTGCAATTTCTTGGGGATTAATGATTAACTGGTGGAAGCAATTAAAACCAATGTTCTGAACTAATATTTATACCAAACGTTTTAGGGTCCATACACAGATCGGCTACATAGCTAGCTACTAATCCTTAGGCATACAGGTATTTTTATCCACCACTGCACAATAAGCAAGAAAATAGTTAACAAGCTATGCTATTTCAGCTGCATTGCATGGCACAAGTTTCAACTGAGGGTGCTAAACCCCCTTTTGCCCCCTTGTGGAGCTGGGTACGGTGTGTGCGTGTGTGTGTGTGTGTGTAAGTGAAAGTCTCTGTGTACCTCTATATCTGTGTGTGTTTAGTTACAGCACACTGGACATAACCCAGACCTTGCTCTCAACTTGACCTTCTGTGTTACAGATGTAGGAACTTAATTTGCTCACTCTTTTGCTGCTGTGCATTTCCCTGCAAAGCATTTTCAGACTTGACTTGCCGTACAAGAATGCCCATTAATTATAATCCACAGAATAATTCACATTTCCTGTTTCTGCAAGATTATTTTCCTGCTGTAGCAATCTGGCTCAAATTAAGATCCCACATCTGTACAGAAACATGCACTTGGCTACTGTTCTGAATCCACAGTGAAAGAACATGAAATAACTTATTATTTTTTCTCTCCCTTTCTCTCCCTCTCTCTCTGTCTCTCTCTCTCCATTTCTCTCTACCCCTCTCTCTCCCTCTCTCTCTCGCTCTTTCCGTCCTTCCCTCTCTCTTTGTCCGAGGAAAATCCTCCAATTTAGGCTGTATGTCGGGAGTGCTGCCAGGCCATAATCTAAGGAATTGCAATCCATTAGCTTGAAGAAGCACAGATTCGAACAGAGCCATGTATTTGTGCGTGTTTGTGTGTGTGTGTGTTTCTGTGTGGGAGTGTAAATAACACTATCCTGCCGAGGCTACCTCTAACAGAAGGTTCAGTAGAATGTCTCTTTCTCTCTCTCTCTCTCTCTCTCTCTCTCTCTCTCTCTCTCTCTCTCTCTCTCTCTCTCTCTCTCTCTCTCTCTCTCTCACTTTCTCTCTCTCCACTTTCTCTCTCTCTCTCTTATATGTTATCTGAGAGTAAAGTTTGTGTTTTTGGCTCATCACACCAAGGACATGAACTACTACAGTAAACAGACATCAGTCACTGGAGTCTCTGGGCAGCTTGTATACTTTACTGTCAATCCTACGTGTGTGTATGTGTGTGTGTGCATGTCCTTGTGCGTGTGATAGCATGCGTGTGTGTATGCTATATCTTTAAATGCTACTAAGCATCAGCAAATAGATTCAATATACTCTCACACCTATACACTTATTGACCTATCAACAAAGCGGCAAACACTTGTGAAACATATGTCAATACAGGCACAGACACACAGAGCATTGATTACTGCTAGCATCTCTCGAGACAATAGTCCCACAGGAGAACACACTGATTACTGCTAGCATCTCTCTAGACAACAGTCCCACAGGAGAACACACTGATTACTGCTAGCATCTCTCTAGACAACAGTCCCACAGGAGAACACACTGATTACTGCTAGCATCTCTCTAGACAACAGTCCCACAGGAGAACACATTGATTACTGCTAGCATCTCTCTAGACAACAGTCCCACAGGAGAACACACTGATTACTGCTAGCATCTCTCTAGACAACAGTCCCACAGGAGAACACATTGATTACTGCTAGCATCTCTCTAGACAACAGTCCCACAGGAGAACACACTGATTACTGCTAGCATCTCTCTAGACAACAGTCCCATAGGAGAACACACTGATTACTGCTAGCATCTCTCTAGACAACAGTCCCACAGGAGAACACACTGATTACTGCTAGCATCTCTCTAGACAACAGTCCCACAGGAGAACACACTGATTACTGCTAGCATCTCTCTAGACAACAGTCCCACAGGAGAACACATTGATTACTGCTAGCATCTCTCTAGACAACAGTCCCACAGGAGAACACACTGATTACTGCTAGCATCTCTCTAGACAACAGTCCCACAGGAGAACACACTGATTACTGCTAGCATCTCTCTAGACAACAGTCCCACAGGAGAACACATTGATTACTGCTAGCATCTCTCTAGACAACAGTCCCACAGGAGAACACATTGATTACTGCTAGCATCTCTCTAGACAACAGTCCCACAGGAGAACACATTGCTCGACTCTCAGGGGGATGGAGATGTAGAGAGAGTGAGAGGGGAGGAGGGAAGGGGAGGGAGAGAAAGAGAGAGACAGAGAGAGAGAAAGATAGAGAGAGAGCAAGCGAGCGAGAGAGAGAGAGAGTGAGTGTGTAAATAATATAGTGCTATAGTGGGTGTGAATAGTCTAATAAAATGTTAGACACACATTTAAAATCATATTGAGATTGTATTCAATCTCATAATAAGATAATTCCGTTACGTTCCTGTCATTTGAACATGAAACACCTATATCCTATATACCAGACACTTCCCCTGCTCTGGCCTGACTTTCTGATGATGTATGGTGTGCGTGTGCATGTGTGTGTGTGTGCGTGTGCGTGTGTGTGTGTGGTCCAAGGCCGTGTATGTGGCGTGGAGAGATCAATGGTGCGGGATTGGGTCTGAGATGGAAGGAGCTGTCAGGCCTGAATTAGATGTTAAATCTTTTGGACAAAATGTATTGTGTTCAGAATTTATCATGTGCTGTTTCCTGCCCTGTGATGCATGCTGCAGCGACTCAGTGTGTGTGTGTGTGTGTGTGTGTGTGTGTGTGTGTGTGTGTGTGTGTGTGTGTGTGTGTGTGTGTGTGTGTGTGTGTGTGTGTGTGTGTGTGTGTGTGTGTGTGTGTGTGTGTGTGTGTGTGTGTGTGTGTGTGTGTGTGTGTGTGTGTGTGTGTAGGCTGGAAGGGCCAGTCAGAATGGGCTGTTTCAGGTCTAAAGTGCCTGTCCAGAAACACATGATGGATTCTTATTGTTGGTCTCCTCTCTACCTCCTACATCTTCTCTTTTCTCTTCCCTTCCTTTTCCCTTTATCTCCCATTTCCTCATTCTGTCTACACAGCCTCCTCTTCCAATCGTTTTGCATTTTTCTCCCTCTCTCTTCAGTCCGGAACAATCTTTGTTCATTCTTCTACTGCTTTTCTTTCCTCACATTTTACCCAGTTTCTTAATGTTATTCATCATTGGACAATGCATCTCCAAAATGGGACAAAAAACGATATTGGTTGTAATGTTGCTTGCTTGTTTATATGCTGGTTTGATTGTCTGATTTACTTACATTTTTAATGAGTTGATTGATGTATAAATTGGTTGATTGCAGTAAACGGTGGTTAGATGGAACTGGAAGGAAATGGGTTTCTGATCATAAAACGATATACATTTTATATACCCTAGTTCTATGTTTCTGATGTGCAGGGTGGCTGCATCTAGCCTGGTGGAAGCAGCCTGGTTCTACCAGGCTCGGCTGCATCCAGACCCGACAGGAATTCCAAATCCCTATGGTTCCTGGGTGATAGGAGATATCTGGGTCAGACAGAGGGGTGACCGCTACACCGCTACACCGCTACACCCCTCTAATGCCAGTCAGGGCTGATAAAGCCATCCTCCACAATGCGTCTACATGTCTCTCTTCTAATCTACATTTACATTTCAGTCATTTAGCAGACTCCATTATCCAAAGTTACTTACGGAGCAGTAATTTATGTGGTACTATTTACCTCTCTCGCTCTCCTTCTCTCTATATCTCTGTCAACGCCATCCCCTCTCCTGTGCCACTATGTCTATGTGCTTATCTGGGGATTTGTCTGTGTGACTGCCAGACTTCTCTCAGCTACTATATCACACTACAGTACCCATCCTTTCTCCATAATATCTGTCATCAGCTCTCCGTCTGTCTTTCCTCAGGTTCCTTTTTGAGTTCTCTCTCATTGTAATTCACTGTCTTTCTCTCCCTCGTTCCCTGCACATGTAAAAACAGGTAAACAGGCATGAACACACCTCAGGAACAATTCTCTAGTTAGGGCCCCTACATTGTGAGAGGTTGGGGCTTGCGTGGGGCACGGTCGTCCCTGTGAGAAGTCCACCGCAGCAATTAACACAGAGATGAAAGACACCAGGCTGCATGATTAATAATTGACTCCCTCTTGATGAGCAGGGGGGATGTGTGTGTGTTTGTGCGCGCGTTTGTAATTCTGCTAATTACAAAACTACACACACACACACACACACACACACACACACACACACACACACACACACACACACACACACACACACACACACACACACACACACACACACACACACACACACACACACACACACACACACACACACACACACCTCTGTCTGGTGTTTTGTAGCTGTGTTGTACTGTGGTAATTGCATGAGCCTACTTATTTGTCTGACGGAACAATCTTGTTTAGGGGTTGTGATGTGATAGGGGGAGGAGGAGCCAGAGGGATAGAATAGTAGTAGAATAAGGTAAACACAGGGTTACGGAGAAAATATGACTGAGACAGAAAAACTGTTTAACATATTAAGGATCCTCCCCTTTTTAAAATTTTCACCTAAAATTACATACCTAAATCTAACTGCCTGTAGCTCAGGCCGTGAAGCAAGGATATGCATATTCTTGGTACCATTTGAAAGGAAACACTTTAAAGTTTGTGGAAATGTGAAAGGAATGTAGGAGAATATAACACAATAGACCTGGTAAAAGATAACACACAAAAAAAAAAAAAGATATTTTGTATTTTTTGTACCATCATCTTTGAAATGCAAGATAAAGGCCATAATGTATTATTCCAGCACAGATGCAATTTAGATTTTGGCCATTAGATGGCAGCAGTGTCTGCAAAGTTTTAGACTGATCCAATGAACCATTGCATTTCTGTTAAAAATGTTGTATCAAGACTGCCCAAATGTGCCTCATTTGTTTATTAATAACTTTTCATGTTCAAAATTGTGCACTCTCCTCAAACAATAGCATGGTATTATTTCACTGTAATAGCTTCTGTAAACTGGACAGGGCAGTTAGATGAACAATAATTTAAGCTTTCTGCCAATATCAGATATGTTTATGTCCTGGGAAATTTTCTTGTTACTTACAACCTCATGCTAATCACATTAGCCTACGTTAGCTCAACCATCCCGTGGAAGGGACACCGATCCCGAATAAATTTTAAACAACAGAATGAAAACTGAGGATTCAGGTGATTGTAGTATCTCTGTTTACGAGTGAAGACATGCTGAGACTGCACAGAAATACTAGTTGGTGGGATTTAGTTCAAAACAATATCACTGAACATAATCGTATCAGCATAGGAGCTGCAACAATAGTTTCCCTTCAAAATGTGAAAATTGTGGATTAATCTATTTTTGACACATTAATTCCGCGTGGTTGCATGGTTCATTCCTTTTGGTTACAGGGTTCATTCTGTGTGGTTACAAGGTTCATTCCTTTTGGTTACAGGGTTCATTCTGTGTGGTTACAGGGTTTATTCTGTGTGGTTACAGGGTTCATTCTGTGTGGTTACAGGGTTCATTCTGTGTGGTTACAGGGTTCATTCTGTGTGGTTAAAGGGTTTATTCCGTGTGGTTACAGGGTTCATTCTGTGTGGTTACAGGGTTTATTCCGTGTGGTTACAGGGTTTATTCCGTGTGGTTACAGGGTTCATTCTGTGTGGTTACAGGGTTCATTCTTTGTGGTTACAGGGTTCATTCTGTGTGGTTACAGGGTTCATTATGTGTGGTTACAGGGTTCATTCTGTGTGGTTACATGGTTCACTCCGTGTGGTTACAGGGTTCATTCCGTGTGGTTACAGAGTTTATTCCGTTTGGTTACAGGGTTCATTTCAAGTGGTTACATGGTTCATTCCTTGTAGTTACAGGGTTCATTCCAAGTGGTTACATGGTTCATTCCGTGTGGTTAAAGGGTTTATTCCGTGTGGTTACAGGGTTCATTCTGTGTGGTTACAGGGTTCATTCCGTGTGGTTACAGGGTTTATTCCGTGTGGTTACAGGGTTCATTCTGTGTGGTTACATGGTTCATTCCGTGTGGTTACAGGGTTCATTCCGTTTGGTTACAGGGTTCATTCCAAGTGGTTACAGGGTTTATTCCGTTTGGTTACATGGTTCATTCCTTGTAGTTACAGGGTTCATTCCAAGTGGTTACATGGTTCATTCCTTGTAGTTACAGGGTTCATTCCAAGTGGTTACATGGTTCATTCCGTGTGGTTACAGGGTTCATTCCGTTTTGTTACAGGGTTCATTCCAAGTGGTTACAGGGTTCATTCCAAGTGGTTACAGGGTTCATTCCAAGTGGTTACATGGTTCATTCCATGTGGTTACAGGGTTCATTCCGTGTGGTTACAGGGTTCATTCCATGTGGTTACAGGGTTCATTCCAAGTGGTTACAGGGTTCATTCCAAGTGGTTACAGGGTTCATTCCAAGTGGTTACATGGTTCATTCCGTGTGGTTACAGGGTTCATTCCGTGTGGTTACAGGGTTCATTCCTTGTAGTTACAGGGTTCATTCCAAGTGGTTACATGGTTCATTCCTTGTAGTTACAGGGTTCATTCCAAGTGGTTACATGGTTCATTCCGTGTGGTTACAGGGTTTATTCCGTGTGGTTACAGGGTTCATTCCAAGTGGTTACAGGGTTCATTCCAAGTGGTTACAGGGTTCATTCCAAGTGGTTACATGGTTCATTCCGTGTGGTTACAGGGTTCATTCCATGTGGTTACAGGGTTCATTCCATGTGGTTACAGGGTTCATTCTGTGTGGTTACATGGTTCACTCCGTGTGGTTACAGGGTTCATTCCGTGTGGTTACAGAGTTTATTCCGTTTGGTTACAGGGTTCATTTCAAGTGGTTACATGGTTCATTCCTTGTAGTTACAGGGTTCATTCCAAGTGGTTACATGGTTCATTCCGTGTGGTTAAAGGGTTTATTCCGTGTGGTTACAGGGTTCATTCTGTGTGGTTACAGGGTTCATTCCGTGTGGTTACAGGGTTTATTCCGTGTGGTTACAGGGTTCATTCTGTGTGGTTACATGGTTCATTCCGTGTGGTTACAGGGTTCATTCCGTTTGGTTACAGGGTTCATTCCAAGTGGTTACAGGGTTTATTCCGTTTGGTTACATGGTTCATTCCTTGTAGTTACAGGGTTCATTCCAAGTGGTTACATGGTTCATTCCTTGTAGTTACAGGGTTCATTCCAAGTGGTTACATGGTTCATTCCGTGTGGTTACAGGGTTCATTCCGTTTTGTTACAGGGTTCATTCCAAGTGGTTACAGGGTTCATTCCAAGTGGTTACAGGGTTCATTCCAAGTGGTTACATGGTTCATTCCATGTGGTTACAGGGTTCATTCCGTGTGGTTACAGGGTTCATTCCAAGTGGTTACAGGGTTCATTCCAAGTGGTTACATGGTTCATTCCGTGTGGTTACAGGGTTCATTCCGTGTGGTTACAGGGTTCATTCCTTGTAGTTACAGGGTTCATTCCAAGTGGTTACATGGTTCATTCCTTGTAGTTACAGGGTTCATTCCAAGTGGTTACATGGTTCATTCCGTGTGGTTACAGGGTTTATTCCGTGTGGTTACAGGGTTCATTCCAAGTGGTTACAGGGTTCATTCCAAGTGGTTACAGGGTTCATTTCAAGTGGTTACATGGTTCATTCCGTGTGGTTACAGGGTTCATTCCATGTGGTTACAGGGTTCATTCCATGTGGTTACAGGGTTCATTCCAAGTGGTTACATGGTTCATTCCTTGTAGTTACATGGTTCATTCCAAGTGGTTACAGGGTTCATTCCGTGTGGTTACATGGTTCATTCCGTGTGGTTACAGGGTTCATTCCAAGTGGTTACAGGGTTCATTCCAAGTGGTTACATGGTTCATTCCGTGTGGTTACAGGGTTCATTCCGTGTGGTTACAGGGTTCATTCCAAGGGGTTACAGTGTTCATTTCGTGTGGTTACATGGTTCATTCCTTGTGATTACAGGGTTCATTCCTTGTAGTTACAGGGTTCATTCCTTGTGGTTACAGGGTTCATTCCATGTGGTTACAGGGTTCATTCCAAGTGGTTACATGGTTCATTCCTTGTAGTTACAGGGTTCATTCCTTGTGGTTACAGGGTTCATTCCTTGTGTTACAGGGTTCATTCCATGTGGTTACAGGGTTCATTCCATGTGATTACAGGGTTCATTCCGTGTGGCTACATGGTTCATTCCTTGTGGTTACAGGGTTCATTCCAAGTGGTTACATGGTTCATTCCGTGTGGTTACAGGGTTCATTCCGTTTTGTTACAGGGTTCATTCCAAGTGGTTACAGGGTTCATTCCAAGTGGTTACAGGGTTCATTCCAAGTGGTTACATGGTTCATTCCATGTGGTTACAGGGTTCATTCCGTGTGGTTACAGGGTTCATTCCATGTGGTTACAGGGTTCATTCCAAGTGGTTACAGGGTTCATTCCAAGTGGTTACAGGGTTCATTCCAAGTGGTTACATGGTTCATTCCGTGTGGTTACAGGGTTCATTCCGTGTGGTTACAGGGTTCATTCCTTGTAGTTACAGGGTTCATTCCAAGTGGTTACATGGTTCATTCCTTGTAGTTACAGGGTTCATTCCAAGTGGTTACATGGTTCATTCCGTGTGGTTACAGGGTTTATTCCGTGTGGTTACAGGGTTCATTCCAAGTGGTTACAGGGTTCATTCCAAGTGGTTACAGGGTTCATTCCAAGTGGTTACATGGTTCATTCCGTGTGGTTACAGGGTTCATTCCATGTGGTTACAGGGTTCATTCCATGTGGTTACAGGGTTCATTCCAAGTGGTTACATGGTTCATTCCTTGTAGTTACATGGTTCATTCCAAGTGGTTACAGGGTTCATTCCGTGTGGTTACATGGTTCATTCCGTGTGGTTACAGGGTTCATTCCAAGTGGTTACAGGGTTCATTCCAAGTGGTTACATGGTTCATTCCGTGTGGTTACAGGGTTCATTCCGTGTGGTTACAGGGTTCATTCCAAGGGGTTACAGTGTTCATTTCGTGTGGTTACATGGTTCATTCCTTGTGATTACAGGGTTCATTCCTTGTAGTTACAGGGTTCATTCCTTGTGGTTACAGGGTTCATTCCATGTGGTTACAGGGTTCATTCCAAGTGGTTACATGGTTCATTCCTTGTAGTTACAGGGTTCATTCCTTGTGGTTACAGGGTTCATTCCTTGTGTTACAGGGTTCATTCCATGTGGTTACAGGGTTCATTCCATGTGATTACAGGGTTCATTCCGTGTGGCTACATGGTTCATTCCTTGTGGTTACAGGGTTCATTCCATGTGATTACAGGGTTCATTCCGTGTGGCTACATTGTTCATTCCTTGTGGTTACAGGGTTCATTCCATGTGGTTACAGGGTTCATTCCATGTGGTTACAGGGTTCATTCCTTGTGGTTACAGGGTTCATTCCATGTGGTTACATGGTTCATTCCTTGTAGTTACAGGGTTCATTCCTTGTGGTTACAGGGTTCATTACGTGTGGTTACAGGGTTCATTCCATGTGGTTACAGGGTTCATTCCATGTGGTTACAGGGTTCATTCCATGTGGTTACAGGGTTCATTCCATGTGGTTACAGGGTTAAACAGAAACAACTCAAAGGGTTAAGTTCATGTATTAATTCTGAGTGGTTAAGTTTGGGGAAAGCTTTAAAAAAACACACGTTATTACCATCAAGTATCATCAAGTATTCTAGTGACTTGCTAGAGCATTGTAAACTGCCAAGGTGCAGTGGTCTAAGTAACGCACTCCTGCTCTGAGCGTCACGAGTTCGCGCCCAGTGCTGGGCAATAGTTGTCATGTGTTTTGTGAGCGCCCAGTGCTGGGCAATCATTTTTATTTGTTTTGTGAGCGCCATGGAAGACGTATATCGATGTTCTGGGGACCTTTTCAAACGTCTGAAATCGCCGTCCATTTGCGTTAAATGGTAGAGATGCATGGTCTGGATGAGGAATGAGAAGGAGTTAACTTTGTAGATGAAAGGGTGTGTTTGTTGATTCTCCTGCTTCACCAGCCAGTCAGATGAAGAGGGCAGCTCTCTCTAACCACAGCGCATTATAACCTGCTGCCATTTATCCCTCGACATACGTCTGTCACACCAATTCCATTCAATTCAATTCAAGGGGCTTTATCGGAATGGGAAACATATGTTGACATTGCCAAATCAAGTGAAATGGATAAACCAAAGTGAAATAAACAATAAAAAGTGAACAGTAAATATTACAATCACACCATCGCTCCTTGCCACCACCCATCTCTCCTATCCTTTATTTTCTCCATCCCTCGTTTTTTATTCTCTTCACATCCTCTCCTGACCTGATCATGTGATTATCTGTCCTGCTGTCTTCTCTATCCGTTTTGGGGAAATAGACAAATATATAGTTAATGGCTAACCAGGTCTCTTTATGACCTCTGCATTGATCTATTGACCAGTGTCTGTCTGGACATCGCTTTGACTGGACGTGTGTTCCCTCCATCTTCTCCTCTCTTCATCTTCGCCTCCTCTGTCCATACTCATCCTGTGGTCGTCTCCTCTGTGGTCGTCTCTCCACCTGGGGTAGGATGTAGAGAGGATGTTGATGAGTATCTGTCTGGCTGACGATCTGGTTGTTTTTGGTGGCAGACTGTCTGTGCGGGTCCATCTCAGACCTCATGCAGCCAGTGGGACAGGCAGTATGGACCAGATGGACGAGAAAACACATGGATGAATATACAAAATGTTACATTTGTAAAAATTACCAGTATCAGTACCATTATGTAATCAGTCATGTTTGAACATGGAAGGTTTTGCCAGGTGAAGTAACCTGGCCCTGGTTTTAATGGTGATTTGGATAGGGAATCAAGCCAACAGTGCTGTCAGAGAGAGAGAGAGAGAAAGAGAGAGACCTAGGAAAGAAAGAAGGAGTTAAAGGGGAGAGAAAGAACGTCAAGTCTCCAGGGATGCATTTTAATTCTCCCCATTGCCCTATATTCCCCTCCAGTTGTTGTTTTGATGATAGCAACGCTTTGCATATTCTCACCTTCAAAGCACCGGGATAGTGCACAGGAGGGGGACCTGTGTGTATGTGTGTAGGACACGGATGGGGTGGGGTGATTTCATGTGATCACAATTCACAAGATAAAGAGCAACAAAGAGAGATAGAAGGAGAGAGAGGAGGAAAGGAGAGATAAATTGGATAAAAGAGAATAATGCTGTGCTCCAACACTCTGTTCTGTGTGAAACTGTTATGGGAGTAAGGAAACTGTTTACTCTCGGAGTCTAGTGTTCACTGTGTGTGTGTGTGTTTGTACAGTATGTGATTGAGTGCATGTATTTGAGTGTAGGTCTGTGAGTGCATATGTGCAGAGCAATGCAGGCTAGAGCTGGGAAGAGCAGTGTAACAGAGATGTATTTATGTTAGTTTTATGGCCACAGTGAAACTCCGGGCCTACCCTGGCACTCTGCCCACCCACCTTTATTCCAGATGTTACCATGGTGAAACTCAGGGGCCGTAGCTTGGCAACCAGGCAGGGGTTCTGGGAGTGGAGAGGTATGTAAAGAGGGAGGTAGAGACAGAGGGATGGTGGGAGGGAGAATGAGAGAGAGACACAGAGAGACAGACAGAGATAGAGAATGGTGTGTATATGTGTGTGTGTGTGTGTGTGACTGAGTGAGAGTGAGAGAGAGAGACAGAGAGACAGACAGACAGACAGACAGACAGACAGACAGACAGACAGACAGACAGAGAGAGAGAGAGAGAGAGAGAGAGAGAGAGAGAGAGAGAGAGAGAGAGAGAGAGAGAGAGACCGCTCTTCTCCATTACAGTTTGAAATTGAAATCAATAGTGCTAGAGGAACAAGCAGGGCTATGTAGCTTATCATTGCGGTCATAATGGAGTTAACACAAGGCCTAAATTAACACCAGTCTTCCTCCTCTAGAGGAGCAAGAACAACACAGAGAGATATGCTACACAAACTTTGGAAAGTTCAACAACATACAGCTACAGCTGGAGGTGTGAATGTCTTTCCTGCTCTCTCTCTCTCTCTCTCTCTCTCTCTCTCTCTCTCTCTCTCTCTCTCTCTCTCTCTCTCTCTCTCTCTCTCTCTCTCTCTCTCTCTCTCTCTCTCTCTCTCTCTCTCTCTCTCTCTCTCTCTCTCTCTCTCTCTCTCTCTCTCTCTCTCTCTCTCTCTCTCTCTCTCTCTCTCTCTCTCGGACATCTCCTTTTCCCCCTCTATTGCTCCCTTTCTGGCTCTTTCTCTGTATTTTGTGTGCTGCATGGTGAGAGAGGGTGTGTGTGAGAGAGAGGAGACAGAAAGATAGAGAGAGAGGGGGAGGGAGAATGAGGGATTGTGGTTTTGCTTTAGCCCAGGGAAAATGTAACTGTTTGGGGGTTACAGAGAGCAGTCACTGGGCATTAGACCAAAAGACCAACAGACCAATGGCTGAGTTGAGTGAGAAGTATTATTTATTTATTTCCCTTCAAATTCAAACGTAATCTGAATGAAGGAAATAACTCAAAACGGCACAGTACAACATGAATTAGGAGGAGGAGAGGATAAAAAAGCTGGGAAGGGAGAACACATTTTGAAGGGAAAAAGAGAGGGAGATGTAGCTTCCCCAGTCAGGGTTAACTCAGCCTCGTCGTTAACCAGGGGGAAGTTCCATGGCAGGAGTCAGCCAAAGAGGGGTTGGACCCTGGTGTAAATCAGAGACGACTCAAAATACGTAAAACCAATCAAATGCCTTGCTTGGGCGGAGCTCCAAAGGTGCTCACCAGATTAGTGCCGTAGGAGAAACAGTGCTGCTGAATATTGAACGTTTGCAGCACGCTGATTTTCACAGCATTTCTGTGTAATTTCGAGATGAGCTGAAGCTGCAGCAAGAGGGGAGAAACGGTCTACAATGCTGGCCATATCAATGTAGTTTTTGAAGTGATATTTGGCTGTAAAGGCTGAGGGTCAAGAAGTAGCTAGCCACAAGGAGGTTAGTTTTGAGAAAAGTCAGCTAACCTTGTAAACTACCTAGGTATAACTAACTAGCTAGCTACTAGCTAGTTCAATTTCTCTCACAAGTATAATGCCACATTTTTTAAAATAAAAACAGAATGTTATTGACTTAAAATGTTAGCCCAGTGTCACGCCCTGGCCTTAGTATTCTTTGTTTTCTTTATTATTTTAGTTAGGTCAGGGTGTGACATGGGGTTAGGTTTGTGTTTTTGTATTGTCTTGGGTGGTTTGGAGTGTCTAGGGGGATTTGTTAGAGTGTATGGGTTTGTGTTGAGTGGATGTGTCTAGAATAGTCTATGGTTTAGTGTATGTGTCTAGTATAGTCTATGGTTGAGTGTAGGTGTTTAGAAAAGTCTATGGCTGCCTGATTTGGTTCTCAATCAGAGACAGCTGGTCATAGTTGTCTCTGATTGGGAGCCATATTTAAGGGAGCCATAGGCTTTAGGTATTTGTGGGAAATTGTCTATGTAGAACGTTTGTAGCCTGTATGTATGTGCACAACGTTATTTAGCTTCACGGTCGTTTTGTTGTTTTGTTAGTTTGTATAGTGTTTTGTGTCGTGTTCATCTTCGTGGTGTTAATAAAAGGAAGATGGCTTATTTTCCAAATGCTGCGTTTTGGTCCGTCTCTCAACCATACGATCGTGACAGAATTTCCCACCAAAGGACCAAGCAGCGTGTGAAACGGCAACAGGACCCACCTACACAGGATTTCTGGAGATGGGAGGACGAATTGGATGGAAAGGGACCTTGGGCTCAACCTGGAGAATATCGCCGTCCCAAAGCTGAGCTGGAGGCAGCGAAAGCAGAGAGGCGGCGATATGAGGAGGCAGCACGGAGGCAAGGCTGGAAGCCCGTGAGTACTACCCTAAAATTTCTTGGGGGGGGGGGCTAGGAGGTAGTGGGCCGAGGGCAGGTAGGAGACCTGCGCCCACTTCCCAGGCTAACCGTGGAGAGCGGGAGTACGGGCAGACACCGTGTTACGCAGTAGAGCGCACGGTGTCTCCTGTACGTGTGCATAGCCCAGTGCGGGTTATTCCAGCCTCCCCGCACTGGTAGGGCTAGATTGAGCATTGAGCCAAGTGCCATGAAGCCGGCTCTACCTATCTGGCCACCAGTACATCTCCTCGGGCCGGCTTACATGGCACCAGCCTTACGCATGGTGTCCCCGGTTCGCCTACATAGCCCGGTGCGGGTTATTCCACCTCCCCGCACTGGTCGGGCGACGGGGAGCATTCAACCAGGTAAGGTTGGGCAGGCTCAATGCTCAAGGGAGCCAGTACGCCTGCACGGTCCGGTATTTCCGGCGCCACCTCCCCGCCCCAGTCCTGTTCCACCAGTGCCTACACCACGCACCAGGCTTCCAGTGTGTCTCCAGAGCCCTGTTCCTCCTCCACGCACTCGTCCAATGGTGCGTGTCTCCAGCCCATTACCACCAGTGCCTACACCACGCACCAAGCCTCCTGTGTGTTCCCAGAGTCCTGTGCGTCCTGTTGCTGCTCCCCGCACTAGCCCTGAGATGCGTGTCCCCAGCCCGGTACCACCAGTTCCGGCACCACGCACTAGGCCTAATGTGCGTTTCCAGGGTCCAGTATGCCCTGTTCCTGCTCCCCGCACTAGCCCTGAGATGCGTGTCCCCAGCCCGGTACCACCAGTTCCAGCACCACGCACCAGGCCTACAGTGCGCCTCAGCCGGCCAGAGCCATCCGTCTCCCCAGCGCCATCTGAGCCATCCGTCTCCCCAGCGCCATCTGAGCCATCCGTCTCCCCAGCGCCATCTGAGCCATCCGTCTCCCCAGCGCCATCTGAGCCATCCGTCTCCCCAGCGCCAATAGAGCCGCCCGTCTGTCCCGAGCCGTCAGAGCCGCCCGTCAGTCAGGAGCCGCTAGAGCCGATCGTCAGACAGGATCTGCCAGAGCCGCCAACCAGACAGGATCTGCCGGAGCCGCCAACCAGACAGGATCTGCCGGAGCCGCCAACCAGACAGGATCTGCCAGAGCCGCCAACCAGACAGGATCTGCCAGAGCCGCCAACCAGACAGGATCTGCCAGGGCCGCCAACCAGACAGGATCTGCCAGGGCCGCCAACCAGATATGAGCAGCCAGATCCGTCAGCCAGCCATGAGCAGCCAGATCCGTCAGCCAGCCATGAGCAGCCAGATCCGTCAGCCAGCCATGAGCAGCCAGATCCGTCAGCCAGCCATGAGCAGCCAGATCCGTCAGCCAGCCATGAGCAGCCAGATCCGTCAGCCAGCCATGAGCAGCCCGATCCGTCAGCCAGCCATGAGCAGCCAGATCCGTCAGCCAGCCAGGAGCCGTCCAGCCAGGATCCGCCAGAGCCGTCCAGCCAGGATCCGCCAGAGCCGGCCAGCCAGGATCAGCCCTTCAGTCCGGAGCTGCCGTACCTCAGTCCGGAGCTGCCCCTTATCCTGGGGCTGCCCCTTATCCTGGTGCTGTCCCTTAGTCCGGTACTGTCCCTTAGTCCGGTACTGTCCCTTATCCCGGTGCTGCCCCTTAGTCCGGTGCTGCCCCTTAGTCCGGTGCTGCCTCTTAGTCTGGTACTGCCCCTTATTCCAGTGGGGCTAAGAAAGCGGGTAGTGACTATGGTGGGGTGGGGACCACGACCAGTGCCGGAGCCGCCGCCGTGGACGGAAGCCCACCCAGACCCTCCCCTAGACTATGTGCTGGTGCGCCCGGAGTTCGCACCTTAAGGGGGGGGTTATGTCACGCCCTGGCCTTAGTATTCTTTGTTTTCTTTATTATTTTAGTTAGGTCAGGGTGTGACATGGGGTTAGGTTTGTGTTTTTGTATTGTCTTGGGTGGTTTGGAGTGTCTAGGGGGATTTGTTAGAGTGTATGGGTTTGTGTTGAGTGGATGTGTCTAGAATAGTCTATGGTTTAGTGTATGTGTCTAGTATAGTCTATGGTTGAGTGTAGGTGTTTAGAAAAGTCTATGGCTGCCTGATTTGGTTCTCAATCAGAGACAGCTGGTCATAGTTGTCTCTGATTGGGAGCCATATTTAAGGGAGCCATAGGCTTTAGGTATTTGTGGGAAATTGTCTATGTAGAACGTTTGTAGCCTGTATGTATGTGCACAACGTTATTTAGCTTCACGGTCGTTTTGTTGTTTTGTTAGTTTGTATAGTGTTTTGTGTCGTGTTCATCTTCGTGGTGTTAATAAAAGGAAGATGGCTTATTTTCCAAATGCTGCGTTTTGGTCCGTCTCTCAACCATACGATCGTGACACCCAGTCACTAGCTTATCCAGGGTCAGTGATACATAGAGCTGCAATCATTTTGCATAAACAAAATGAACCTCATAAACTGTTACCTGTAATTCTCATCTCCTGTAACCTACAGTAACTGTAATCTCCTGTAACCTACATTAACTGTAATCTCCTGTAACCTACAGTAACTGTAATCTCCTTATTTTCATACTGTACCTAAATTACAAAGGTTGGATTTGCACAAAACATTTTTATATGTTAGCACTTAAAAAGGCATGTACAAAATCTGGTACAGTGGGGCAAAAAAGTATTTAGTCAGCCACCAATTGTGCAAGTTCTCCCACTTAAAAAGATGAGAGAGGCCTGTAATTTTCATCATAGGTACACTTCAACTATGACAGACAAAATGAGGGGAAAAAATCCAGAAAATCACATTGTAGGATTTTTAATGAATTTATTTGCAAATTATGGTGGAAAATAAGTATTTGGTCACCTACAAACAAGCAAGATTTCTGGCTCTCACAGACCTGTAACTTCTTCTTTAAGAGGCTCCTCTGTCCTCCACTCGTTACCTGTATTAATGGCACCTGTTTGAACTTGTTATCAGTATAAAAGACACATGTCCACAACCTCAAACAGTCACACTCCAAACTCCACTATGGCCAAGACCAAAGAGCTGTCAAAGGACACCAGAAACAAAATTGTAGACCTGCACCAGGCTGGGAAGACTGAATCTGCAATAGGTAAGCAACTTGGTTTGAAGAAATCAACTGTGGGAGCAATTATTAGGAAATGGAAGACATACAAGACCACTGATAATCTCCCTCGATCTGGGGCTCCACGCAAGATCTCACCCCGTGGGGTCAAAATGATCACAAGAACGGTGAGCAAAAATCCCAGAACCACACGGGGGGACCTAGTGAATGACCTGCAGAGAGCTGGGACCAAAGTAACAAAGTCTACCATCAGTAACACACTACGCTGCCAGGGACTCAAATCCTGCAGTGCCAGACGTGTCCCCCTGCTTAAGCCAGTACATGTCCAGGCCCGTCTGAAGTTTGCTAGAGAGCATTTGGATGATCCAGAAGAAGATTGGGAGAATGTCATATGGTCAGATGAAACCAAAATATAACTTTTTGGTAAAAACTCAACTCGTCGTGTTTGGAGGACAAAGAATGCTGAGTTGCATCCAAAGAACACCATACCTACTGTGAAGCATGGGGGTGGAAACATCATGCTTTGGGGCTGTTTTTCTGCAAAGGGACCAGGACGACTGATCCGTGTAAAGGAAAGAATGAATGGGGCCATGTATCGTGAGATTTTGAGTTAAAACCTCCTTCCATCAGCAAGGGCATTGAAGATGAAACGTGGCTGGGTCTTTCAGCATGACAATGATCCCAAACACACCGCCCGGGCAACAAAGGAGTGGCTTCGTAAGAAGCATTTCAAGGTCCTGGAGTGGCCTAGCCAGTCTCCAGATCTCAACCCCATAGAAAATCTTTGGAGGGAGTTGAAAGTCCGTGTTGCCCAGAAACAGCCCCAAAACATCACTGCTCTAGAGGAGATCTGCATGGAGGAATGGGCCAAAATACCAGCAACAGTGTGTGAAAACCTTGTGAAGACTTACAGAAAACGTTTGACCTCTGTCATTGCCAACAAAGGGTATATAACAAAGTATTGAGATAAACTTTTGTTATTGACCAAATACTTATTTTCCACCATAATTTGCAAATAAATTCATTAAAAATCCTACAATGTAATTTTCTGGATTTTTTTTCTCGTTTTGTCTGTCATAGATTAAGTGTACCTATGATGAAAATTACAGGCCTCTCTCATCTTTTTAAGTGGGAGAACTTGCACAATTGGTGGCTGACTAAATACTTTTTTGCCCCACTGTATATGGTTTGTCTCATATACATTGTCTACTGGTATAATTTTAAATTGAGAACACAGAGCTCAACATGTGTACAATGTGTGAGTTTAGAAATTCTCTGCTTCAGATGCCCAAAAGGCCGGTAGTGCATATGAATACGAATGAATATGAATACATATACTAAATGTATTCACATAGCTGATATAATGAGAGAGAGAAACAATACAATTAAACAGATTGGAGATCTTACTACTCGACAAAAAGGAAATGTTTGAGAACACAACACAGAAACACAGACAGATTAGAGACAGAACACCTTCCCCTCTTTATTGTAGGATTGTGATATGTGATTAATCAACATTGCCACTAGTTCAATTTGAATAATAATTTAACAATTAAAACAAGTGTGAACATTTCACTTCAAAAGATTCAACACTTTACTAATAAGCTAACACGTGTGTAAAGATTAGACATCATAGTCTCAACAACAATAGATAATTGAGTAGTAACAAGTAAAGCATCATTTCAGGTGAACAAAAAAAAGTCCATACCAGTGTTGGCCAACCTTGCTCCACTGATTCCTGATCTACTGGATGAGCAGACTTCTATTCCAGACCAGAAATAGCACACTTGATTATCAAGTCATTCTATTTGATAAGTTGAATCAGGTGTGTTATTGCTGGGCTGAAACAGAACCCTTCACACCCAGAAGACCACCAGCAGGGTTGGCCTGCTCCAATTGTAATAGGTTTAAACATTGTGTAAGATGTTTAACTGTATTTTTTTATTTTTTGTGCATAGGTAGGCCTACACATAAAACCCATGGCATATAGGATATACACTTGGTCTCTTGGGACATTCTTTGGGATCTCTCTCTCTCTCAATGAGACAGCCTATAGGGATGAGGTCAGAGACCTGGCAGGGTGGTGCCAAGACAACAACCTCTTCCTCAACGCCAGCAAGACAAAGGAGCTGATCGTGGACTACAGGAAACGGAGGGGCGAGCACGCCCCCACATTCACATCAACGGGGCTGTAGTGGAGCGGTTTGAGAGCTTCAAGTTCCTCATTGTCCACATAACTAAGGACCTGTCATGGTCCAAACACACCAACACAGTTGTGAAGAGGGCATGACAATCCTCTTCCTCCTCAGGAGGCTGAACAGATTTGGCATAGGCCCTCAGATCCTCAAAATGTTATTGTTAATCTTGACTGGCTGCGTCACCACTTGGTAGGTCAACTGCTTGGTATCCGATCACAAGGCGCTACAGAGGTAGTGTGGACGGCCCAGTAAATCACTGGGGCAGAGGTCCCTGCCATCCAGGACCACTATAGCAGGCGGTGTCAGAGGAAGGCCCTAAGTCACTGATCTCTTAGCTGCCTCACGGAAAGCAGTACCGATAAACCAAGTCTGGAACCAACGGGACCCTGAACAGCTTCTACCCCCAACCTATAAGACTGCTAAAAAGTTAGTTAAATAGTTAACCAAATAGCTACCTGGACAATCTGCATTGACCCTTTTTGCCCTAACTTTTTTTACTCATCACATACACTGTTGCTACTGTTTACTATCTGTCACTTTATTCCAAGTTTTATGTACATACCTACCTCAATTACCTCGTACTCCTGCACATCAACTCGGTACTGGTACCTCATGAATATAGCCAAGTTATCGTTACTCATTGTGCGTCTGTAATTACTTTTATTATTACGTGTTTTAATTTCTATTATTTCTCTATTTCCTTTCTCTCTGCATTATTGGGAAGGGCCCATCAGTAAGCATTTCACTAGTAGTCCAAACATGTGTTTACGAAGCATGAGACAAATACAATTTGATTTGATTTAATCTGCAAGCAGTCTTTCACAGCTTTCCATATCTGAAGACAGAAACATCACAAAGAAACAGGCTTCATTATACTCACATTAGACAGCACTGAATATTATGTTGCTACTAACTTTCTGTCCTCAAAGTTTTCCCCTCTAGGGACTGGAACTGGAGACTCTTTTCATAATGTCCTCCCACAAAATGACCTGCCCTATCCAGAAGCCTACAATCTCCCTTTACTGAGCTGCAGGTTCACCCTCTTCCATGGCTGTTATCTACAAAAAAAAAGATTTACAATGATTACATCAAGATTGTCACGTACGTCGTATGAATCAGACCAAAGTGCAGCGTGGTATGCGTACATTCTTCTTTATTAAAGAAAGAACACTGAACAAACTAACAAAACAACAAAGCGAACGAAACGTGAAGCTATATGAAATAGTGCAGACAGGCAACTAAACATAGAATAGAACCCACAAACACCAAAGGGAAAATGGCTACCTAAATATGATCCCCAATCAGAAACAACGATAAACAGCTGCCTCTGATTGGGAACCATATCAGGCCACCATAGACATATAAATCACCTAGACCTACAACAACTCTTGACATACAAAAACCCTAGACAATACAAAACTAACGTACCCACCCTAGTCACACCCTGACCTAACCAAAATATAAAGAAAACAGAGATATCTCAGGTCAGGGCGTGACAAAGATAGCTAGCTGATGACATTTAATTCACTTAGCTAAACAGTTGTAAAGTTAGCTACCTAGCTAGCAGCTCAGTTGACTTAACCTAAAAATTGACCTACTGTAGCCAGCTAGCTAGCAAATAATTAATATATATATTTATTTTACATTAAAACAATGTATTTACTTACTTGAATAGGTTCTCCCACTGCCTCAGTTTTTTGGGTCCTGACAAAAATAAAATAATGGACAATCTTCATGTTTTTTCAGTAGTAGCAAAGTCAGAAGCCATGTGGACGAATGAAGACAAGAGAAAAGCGTGTGTTTGTCACCAGAGCGGTTTAGTACGTGTACCAGCGTAATCCACTTTCAATTTCAATCAATATAAATTGCAGACTGTCGGCCACACTTGATGCTGCTTGATGCAGCAGACATTTCAAACCGTTTTTGCAATACAAAATTCTCAAGACTTCCAAGGGAGGCTTGACAACGACATGATTTTGGAGGTATGGCAACGCGAGACTGGGGTTGACCTACAACTCTAGTCAGGATTGGGAGGGAGGGATTTTGGATAAGCTGGGCAAAGCATATAAGAGAAGGTCAGAACTTAAAATAAAGGAAAAGAAAAGAAAGCAGGATAAATGCAGAGGAAGGTGGGTTGGTGTTTCTTACTGAAGAGACTAAAGCCAGACACAATAACCAATTAGGAGCCAGACAGTGATGGACTTGTTTTTTATTGGACATACAGATTGTTATTAATCATTATGATCATAATACTCAAACTGAGCGATACGGAGCGTGTGTATGTGTGTGTGTGTGTGTGTCTGTGTGCGTGCAGCCTGATGTCAACTGAGTGTGTGTCAAATCAAATCAAATTGTATTTGTCACATGTGCCAAATACAACAGGTGTAGATTTTATAGTGAAATGCTTACTTACAAGCCCTTAACCAACAATGCTTGAAGAAGTTTTAAGAGAAAAAATACAAATAAGTGTTAAGTAAAAAACAGAAAATAGAAAATAAAAGTAACACATTATTAAACAGCAGCAGTAAAATAACAAGTGAGGCGATATACAGGGGTTACCGGTACAGAGTCAATGTGCGGGGGCACCGATTAGTCGAGGTAATTGAGGTAATAAGTACATGTAGGTAGAGTTAAAGTGACTATGCATAGATTATAAACAGAGTAGCAGCAGAATAAAAGATGGGTCTGGGATGCCCTTTGATTAGCTGTTCAGGAGTCTTATGGCTTGAGGGTAGAAGCTGTTAAGGAGCCTTTTGGATCTAGACTTGGCGCACCGGTACCGCTTGCCGTGCGGTAGCAGAGAGAACAGTCTACGACTAGGGTAGCTGGAGTCTATACCGTCTGGTATAGAGGTCCTGGACGGCAGGAAGCTAGGCCCCAGTGATGTACTGGGCCATACGCACTACCCTCAGTATGCTGTCGATGGTGCAGCTGTAGAACCTTTTGAGGATCTGAGGACCCATGCCAAATCTTTTCAGTCTCCTGAGGGGGAATAGGCTTTGTCATGCCCTCTTCTCAACTGTCTTAGTGTGTTTGGACCATGATAGTTTGTTGGTGATTTGGACACCAAGGAACTTGAAGGTCTCGACCTTTTCCACTACAGCCCTGTCGATGAGAATGGGGGCGTGCTCGGTCCTCTTTTTCCTGTAGTTTACAATCATCTCCTTTGTCTTTGATCATGTTGAGGGAGATGTTGTTGTCCTGGCACTACACAGCCAGGTCTCATCGTTGTCGGTGATCAGGCCTACCACTGTTGTGTCATCAGCAACCTTAATGATGGTGTTGGAGTTGTGCTTGGCCATGCAGTCATGGGTGAACAGGGAGTACAGGAGGGACTGAGCACGCACCCCTGAGGGGCCCCTGTGTTGAGGATCAGCGTGGCGGATGTGTTGTTCCCTACCCTTACCACCTGGGGGCAGCCCGTCAGGAAGTCCAGGATCCAGTTGCAGAGGGAGGTTTTTAGTCACAAATTAGCTTAGTGATGAGCATTGTGGGCACTATGGTGTTGAACGCTGAGCTGTAGTCAATGAATAGATCCTCTTTGGGAAAGGCGTACCGCTAGCGCCCGGCCTCGACAACATCCGGTGAAATTGCAGAGTGCGAAATTCAAAAATACAAAATTCGTAATATTAAACATTCATGAAAATACAAGTGTTATACATCGGTTAAAAGCTAAACTTCTTGTTAATCCAGCCGCTTTGTCAGATTTCAAGGCTTTACGGCGAAAGCATATCATGCGATTATCTGAGGACAGCGCCTAAGGTACTAAAGCATTAAAACATTTTCCAACCAAGCAGATGCATCACGAAAGTCAGAAATAGCAATAAAATAAATAATTTACCTTTGAAGATCTTCCTCTGTTTGCAATCCAAAGGGTCCCAGCTACATAACAAATGGTCGTTTTGTTCAGTTTTGTTGGTGCCCTTGACTCAGTAATCCCCAGGTTTCCCTCGTTCAAAATGCATACAAATTAATCCCGTAAGTTACCAATAAAATTCTTCCAAACAAGTCAAACAACGTTCCTAATCAATCCTCAGGTACCCTAATATGTAAATAAACTATAAAATTTAAGACGGACAATAGTATATTCATTCCTGGAGATAAATAACAAAGTGCGCGCCTTCACCGGAATGCGCTACAAACACTACAGCCAAAATGGGAGCCACTGTCAAAAACTACAAATTCTAGCTCATTTTTCAAAAAACAAGCCTTAAACTCTTTCCAAAGACCGTTGACATCTAGTGGAAGCCCTAGGAACTGCAATCTGGGAGGTATTTATTTTATATTCCCATTGACAGCCATAGTAATCAGGGGTGAGCTGAAAGAAATAATTTCTGGATGGATTGTCCTCGGGTTTTTGCCTGCCATATCAGTTATGTTATACTCACAGTCATTATTTTAACCTTTTCTCAATACAGGGGGTGCTGTTTCCACTTTGGAAAATATCGTCTCCAAATTAAACTGCCTCGTACTCAATTCTTGCTCGTACAATATGCATATTATTATTACTATTGGATAGAAAACAATCTCTAGTTTCTAAAACCGTTTGAATTATGTCTGTGGGTGAACCAGAACTCTTTCTACAGCGAAAATCATGACAGGACATGCGAAGGTCTGAAAACTAGGCTCTGATCTCGGATCAGTTTAAAACTCTGTGTGTGCCCTATGGATCGAAATGAACTGCACCCGCCTTCCCCTGGATGTCAGTAACCAATGAGAAGTGGAATGGTGTTTCTACGTATTTGTCAGAGCTTATAAAAGGGCAAGGAACGAGGTGCGCTCCCTTTTCGACTTCCCCATTACGCAACGCAAGACCCCAGGATAGCATTTTGAAACGCTCAGTTATCGGCCTTAGATATGTCCGTCTGTAGTTTAATTCGGTATAGGTGTTAGAAACATCATAACGAAGTTATTTGAAACCGATTTATATCAGTTTATGCGAGTATATTGCTATTTTCGGAATTTTCGTAGTATTGCGTTTGAGGATTTGGACATGTGTGTGCCAGCTAGCTACTGTTAGCTGCTAGTTCCGACATTGAAGTGGACGTTTTACAACAAAGCAACGATTCTTTTGGACAAAAGGACACCTTGCCCAAGATTCTGATGGAAGCTCGTCCAAAAGTAAGAACTATTTATGATTTTATTCCGTATTTATGTGGAAAAATGTAAACGCATTTTTCGGCCAATATTGCGGCACTAGTCTGGCTGTAACGCACACTGTATGCCTAGTAAGGTTAATTTAAAAAATCTAAATCAGCGGTTGCATTAATAACCAATGCATCTTTCATTAGCTGTCCAACCTGTATTTTTTTTGTCAATCTAATCGATAAATAATCGTAAACTTAGGTGCCCTTCCAAGATGGCGCCGGCCAGAATGCATGCCATGTTTTGACTGATTACATAGCATAACCACGATTTGTGATGCTAAATATGCACATTTTCGAACAAACTCTATATGCATTGTGTAATATGATGTTACAGGACTGTCATCTGAAGAATTCTGAGAAGGTTAGTGAAAAAATTTATATATTTTGGTGGTGATAACGTTATCGCGCTTTTTGCCTCGAATCAATGCTGGGGTGATGTTAGCTCATGTGGTATGCTAATATAACGATATATTGTGTTTTCGCTGTAAAACACTTAGAAAATCTGAAATATTGTCTGGATTCACAAGATGTTGGGCTTTCATTTGCTGTACGCTGTGTATTTTTCAGAAATGTTTTAAGATGAGTAATTAGGTAATACACGTTGCTCTCTGTAGTTATTCTAGTCGCTTTGGGTGAGTTTTGTGATAGTGGCTGCAATGTAGAACTGTGATTTATACCTGAAATATGCACATTTTTCTAAAAAAACATATGCTATACCATAAATATGTTATCAGACTGTCATCTTATGGAGTTGTTTCTTGGTTAGTGGCTATATGGCTATATATATCTTTATTTAGTCGAATTAGTGATAGCTACTGATGGAGTAAAAAAATGGTGGACAAAAAAAAGTTGTGTCTTTTGCTATGTTGGTTAGCTAATAGATTTACATATTGTGTCTTCCCTGTAAAACATTTTAAAAATCAGAAATGATGGCTGGATTCACAAGATCTGTATCTTTCATCTGGTGTCTTGGACTTGTGATTTAATGATATTTAGATGCTAGTATTTACTTGTGACGCTATGCTAGGCTATGCTAGTCAGCTTTTTTACTGTGGGGGGTGCTCCCGGATCCGGGATGAGTACCAAGTAAAAGTTTTGGAAACTTTTTGGTATTTTCTTTCCAATACTACCAATATATGCATATTCTAGCTTCTGGGCCTGAGTAACAGGCAGTTTACTTTAGGCATCTCATTCATCCAAACTTCCGAATACTGCCCCCTATCCCGAAGAAGATAGCATTCTCACATACTGTAGGTGTTCCTTTTGTCCAGGTGGGAAAGGGCAGTGTGGAGTGCAATAGAGATTGCATCATCTATGGATCTGTAGGTGCGGTATGCAAGTAGAGTGGGTCTAGGGTTTCTGGGATAATGGTGTTGATGTGAGCCATGACCAGCCTTTCAAAGCACTTCATGACTACAGACGTGAGTGCTACGGGTCAGTAGTCATTTAGGCAGGTTACCTTAGTGTTCTTGGGCACAGGGACTATGATGGTCTGCTTGAAACGTGTTGGTATTACAGACTCAGTTAGGGACTGGTTGAAAATGTCAGGGAAGAAACTTGCCATTCGGTCAGCGCATTCTCGGAGTACACATCCTGGTAATCCGTCAGGCCCTGCGGCCTTGTGAATGTTGACCTGTTTAAAAGTCTTACTCACACCGGCTGCGTGTGTGTGTGTGCATAAATGCGTGTGTGTGCTTGCGTATGTGTGTGATTGTGTGTCTAAGTAACTGAGAGCGAGAACTTATTATGTCACAACATCAGACTGAGTATATGAAATTGTCAGGTCAGTTTTGGCAACACCACCACATTCTTTGGTAAAATGTTTTCTTAGTATGATAAATGATGCTAAGATAATCTACTCGTGTCCCGAGAGTGCACTATTTCCAGGAAGTGAATGTGGACCTGAATCTGTGCACAGAGGTTTCAAGGACAAATCTAAATGTTATTCGGTGAGAGTGTGAGTCTGAATATGATAAAGGGAGACAGAGGAGTCAGAGAGAGATAGAGATGGAGATAGAGACGGAGAGAGAGACGGAGATGCTGAGAAGATAGCAGCATTGTTGAATACCTTTTTGTTGTTTGGAGTTTTTTTCTCCTTCCTTCCCCTGAAGTACAAAAGAATATGAAAGTTGACATTCACTGAGCTGAGAGGCTCTGTATCGAGGAGCCAGGCAGCTGATAAACTCACTGCTGCTGCTACACCTCTAGGTGTGTGTATGTTTGTGTGTTTATCTCGCCCTCTCTCTCTCACAAACACGCGCACAGACGCACGCACGCACACACATGCACACACGTACGCATGCACGCATGCACGCACAAACATGCACAGATGCACGCACGCACGCACACAACCACACACACACAAACACACACATTCCGTATACCTACCTCGGTAGCTCTGCATCTTGCTGTGTGAAGCCTTCCTGCATTATCGACACAGACAGACAGTCCAGGCATCTCAATTAAGAACACAGACACTGGGGACCCCCCCACCTTCTTCCTCTACTCAAATTCTCTCACCTCCCACATATTTGACCATTTCGTTGACCCTCCAGTTCTCCACCCTCCCCCTCGTTTAGCTCCCTCTCTACGACTTTCTGTATGGTTAAGGAAAATTATTTAGGAAAAATGATTTTCCTTTCTAGTGGACGTGCATATTATCATTGTTGAGGAAGGACTCCTAAAGTGTATGGTTTCCTTTCTCTTTTACTCTACTGGTACATATATAGTAGTGAGAGAATATCATTGTCTCTATAGTGTGCTAGAGAACAGATCCCATTGAGATGCCAGGTGTGTGTCAGAGAGAGAGAAAGATAGAGAGCGGCAGAGACATAGACAAAGACAGAGAGAGAGAGACAGAGACATTCTCCCTGATCAATCAGGAATCCCTTCATTCATTATTTAAACTGTACTGATCCAATAGCCATCAGCCTTGAGGCCGCCGCACGCTGTCATCAATGCTGTTATTGATTCACCCACTATCATCAATGCTGTTATTGATTATCAGGCCTCATCAGCGTTTGTTTGGCTTGTCAAATCAATGTCTTTTTAACGTCAGATCATCTGTAGGGATGGTACATGAATATTTCATATCCAATCTGATTTTGTCATGATTCAAACTGAATCAGAAAGGTCTATTATTATTCTGCCTGAACAGGTAGCGAGACTGAGAATTGTCACTCAATTTGGTGGGCATCTTAGGTTTGTTCTTATTTATTTATGTTTGTGTGTGTTTGGTTTTACTATGCTTGTGGGGACCAGAAGTTCTCACAAGGATAGTAAAACAAGGAACATTTGGACAAGTGGGGACATCTCACTGGTCCCCACGAGGAAAACGGTTAATTTAGGTGTTGGAAAAAAGGATTTTGAATGTGTGTGTCTGTGTGTGTTACTGAGGTAATGGTGACCACAGGAGTGGGGTTGGTGATTGTGTTTGTGTTTCACTGTGTGGCCTCTGGTCTGTGGTTTAGCTTGCTGTTGTCTTTAGGTCATCACTCTCTCTCTCTCTCTTTCTCTCTCGCTCTCGCTTTCTCTCTCTGCCTGTATGTCTCTCTTTCTTTATCTCTCTCTTTCCATTACTTTCTCTCTCTCTCTGTCTCTCTCTCTGTCTCTCTCTCTCTCTCTTTCTCTCTCTGTCTCTCTCTGTCTCTCTCTCTGTCTCTTTCTCTCTCTGTCTCTCTCTCGCTCTCTCTCGCTCTCTCTCTTTCAATTCAATTCAATTCAATTCATTTCAAGGGGCTTTATTGGCATGGGAAACACATGTTAACATTGCCAAAGACAGTGAGGTAGATAATATACAAAAGTGAAATTAACAATAAAAATGAACAGTAAACATTCCACTCACAGAAGTTCCAAAAATATAAAGACATTACAAATGTCATATTATGTATATATACAGTGCTGTAACGATGTACAAATGGTTAAAGTACAAAACGGAAAATAAATAAGCATAAATATTTGATGTATTTGATGTATTTACAATGGTGTTTGTTCTTCACTGGTTGACCATTTCTTGTGGCAACAGGTCACAAATACAGTATTGCTGCTGTGATGGCACACTGTGGTATTTCACACAGTAGATATGGGAGTTTATCAAAATCAGGTTTGTTTTCGAATTCTTTGTAGATCTGTGTAATCTGAGGGAAATATGTGTATCTAATATGGTCATACATTTGGCAGGAGGTTAGGAACTGCAGCTCAGTTTCCACCTCATTTTGTGGGCAGTGTAGACATAGCCTATCTTCTCTCGAGAGCCAGGTCTGCCTACGGCGGCCTTTCTCAATAGCAAGGATATGCTCACTGAGTCTATGCATAGTCAAAGCTTTCCTTACGTTTGGGTCAGTCACAGTGGTCAGGTATTCTACCACGGTGCACTCTCTGTTTAGGGCCAAATAGCATTCCAGTTTGCTCAGTTTTTTTGTTAATTCTTTCCAATTGTTGTTTTCTCATGGTTTGGTTGGATCTAATTGTGTTGCTGCCCTGGGGCTCTGTGGGGTCTGTTTGTCTTTATGAACAGAGACCCAGGACCTGCTTGCTTAGGGGATTCTTCTCCAGGTTCATCTCTCTCTAGGTGATGGCTTTGTTATGGAAGGTTTGGGAATCGCTTCCTTTTAGGTGGTTGTAGAATTTAACGCCTATTTTGTAGATTTTGATAATTAGCGGGTATCGGCCTAATTCTGCTCTGCATGCATCATTTGGTGTTTTACGTTGTACACGGAGGATATTTTTGCAGAATTCTGCATGCATTTAGTGAATTCTCGGTTGCTGAGCAGACCCCAGACCTCACAACCATAAAGGGCAATGGGTTCTTTAATTGATTCAAGAATTTTTAGCAAGATCCTAATTGGTATGTCAAATTGTATATTCCTTTTGATGGCATAGAATGCCTTCTTGCCTTGTCTCTCAGATCATTCACAGTTACCTGTGGCGCTGATGTTTAGGCCAACGTACGTATAGTTTTTTGTGTGCTCTCGGGCTAAAGTTTCAAAATGGAATTTGTATTTGTGGTCCTGGCGACTGGACCTTTTTTGGAACACCATTATTTTGATCTTACTGAGAATTACTGTCAGGGCCCAGGTCTGGCAGAATCTGTGCAGAAGATCTAGGTACTGCTGTAGGCCCTCCTTGGTTGGTGACAGAAGCACCAGATCATCAGCAAACAGTAGACATTTGACTTCAGATTCTAGGCCGGGTGCTGCAGACTGTTCTAGTGGCCTCGCCAATTCATTGATATACACACTACCGTAAAGAAATTGGGGTCTAAAAGGCCAGCATCCCGAAGTCGCCTCTTCACTGTTGACATTGATACTGGATTTTTGGTGTACTAATTAATGAAGCTGCCAGTTGAGGACTTGTGAGGCATCTGTTTCAGAAACTAGACACTCTAATAGACTTGTCCTCTTGCTCAGCTGTGCACTGGGGCCTCCCACTCCTCTTTCTATTCTGGTTAGAGCCAGTTTGCTCTGTTCTTTGAAGAGAGTAGTACACCGCGTTGTACGAGATCTTCAGTTTCTTAGCAATTTCTCGCATGGAATAGCCTTCATTTCTCAGAACAAGAATATATTAACAAGTTTCAGAAGAAAGGTCTTTGTTTCTGGCCATTTTGAGCCTGTAATCAAACCCACAAATGCTGACGCTCCAGATACTCAACTAGTCTAAAGAAGGCCAGTTTTACTGCTTCTTTAATCAGCACAGCAGTTTTCGGCTGTGCTAATATAATATCAAAAGGGTTTTCTAATGATCAATTAGCATTTTAAAACGATAAACTTGGATTAGCTAACACAACGTGCCATTGGAACACAGGGCTGATGGTTGCTGATAATGAGCCTCTGTACACCTATGTACATACTCCATTCAAAATCAGCAGTTTCCAGCTTCAATAGTAATTTACAACATTAATAATGTCTACGCTGTATTTCTGATCAATGTTATTTAAATGGACAAAAAATATGATTCTCTTTCAACAACGTCGCTGTATAATTTTTTGTGTGTTTTTTGACACTTTTTACCGCACACTTGTTGTTTGTCTACATAGACTTTATAATGGCTTATGTTTTTACCCCAACACCACTTTCCATCAATTTGTATAGCAGGCCCTCATGCCAAATTGAGTCAAATGCTTTTTTGAAATCAACAAAGCATGAGAAGACTTCGCCTTTGTTGTGGTTTGCTTGTTTGTCAATTAGGGTGTGCAGCGTGAATACGTGGTCAGTTGTATGGTAATTTGGTAAAAAGCCAATTTGACATTTGCTCTGTACATTGTTTTCACTGAGGAAATGTACGAATCTGCTGTTAATGATAATGCAGAGGATTTTCCCAAGGTTGCTGTTGACGCATATCCTACTGTAGTTATTGGGGTCAAATTTGATGTTAAAGAGTTTAAGTTTAGCCAATTGGAATTGTATTATTTCAATTAGGATACGATCAACCCCACAGGCCTTTTTGGTATGGAGGGTTTGTATTTTGTCCTGTAGTTCATTCAATGTAGTTGGATAATCCAGTGGTTCTGGTAGTCCTTAAAACTTCTTCAGGCTAGGGTCTATTTTTCTAAATTTCTGCCTGACTGGTGTGCCCAAAGTAAACTGCCTGTTGCTCAGGCCCGGAAGCCAGGATATGCATATAATTAGTACCATTGGAAAGAAAACACTCAGAAGTTTTTAGAAATGTTAAATAAATGCAGAAGACTATAACACGATAGATATGGTAGGAGAAAATCCAAAGAAAAACCAACCGGAAATCTTTTTTTTTTTGAGAGCCCATGCTCTTCCAATGTAGGAAAAACATGTAATCTAGCTCCCAGTATGGAATTCCTATGGCTTCCACTGGGTGTCAGTAGCCTTTTTTATAAGGTTTCAGGCTTTTTTCTTCCAAAGCGAAGAAATATGAGTTTTACTACAGGGACACAGACTTGGAAATGTGTGTATGTGCGCGCAACGAAGATGACACGCACCTGATAATATGGTTTTCCGTATGAAATATTATAGTTTAATTACATTTTAGGGTATCTGAGGATTGGATAGAAACATATTTTGACTTGTTTTAACAAAGTTTAGCAGTAGCTTTTTGGAGTCCTCTCTCTGCATGTTGAACGAGTGGATTACTCAAATTGATGGCACCAACTAAAGAGACTTTTGGGATATTGTCAGAGCTGCTAGGAGTACTGGGTGGAGGAGTCAAGCGCAGAGAGCAGGTATTCAAGAACGTGGATTTTATTTCCTGTAGACAGGGAAAACGATCATGCCCAAACACACGGGCGCATGAAAATACCAGTCCAAACACACAGGACTAAACTGTCCGGAAAATATAGAATCCACATAAAATCCAACACCAAAATAACAGAGAACAAGCCCGCACAACAGCCAGCGGGCTACCTACCCTTAAATAGCCTACCCACCAAACTAAACTCAAAACAGGTGCACCCAATCAGCCCAAACTAACAGAAACAAAAAGAAAAAGAATCGATGGCAGCTAGTAGGCCGGTGACGACGACCGCCGAGCGCCGCCCGAACAGGAAGAGGCACCATCCTCGGCGGGATTCGTGACAGATATAGAGAAGGATTTTATCTAACAAAATGACACTACATGTTGTAGCTGGGTCCTTTTGAATGACAAATTAGAGGAAGATTTTCAAAAAGTAAGTGAATATTTAATCGCTATTTGTGAATTCATGAAACCTGTGCCGGTGGAAAAATATATTGATGTGGGGCACCGTCCTCAAACAATCACATGGCATGCTTTCGCTGTAAAGCCTACTGTAAATCGGACAGTGCAGTTAGATTAACAAGCATTTCAGCTTTTAACCGATATAAGACAGTTGTATGTACCTAGATGTTTAATATCCATAGTTTTTATGATTATTTATTTGAATTGCGCGCCCTCCAGTTTCACCGGAAGTTGTCCCACTAGCGGGATGCCTAACCATTAATAGTTGATGCAATTTGGTCATGTATATGTTTTTGCTGTTTATTCTTTGTTATAGAGCCAAAAAGATTGGAGATGTGGTTTATCCATACATCTCCATTTTGGATAGATAACTCTTCGTGTTGTTTGTTTACCACTTGTTTGTTTACCACTTCCCAGAAGTGGTTAGATTCTATGGATTCTTCAATTACGTTGAGCTGATTTCTGATGTGCTATTCCTTGTTTTTACATAATGTATTTCTGTATTGTTTTAGTGATTCACCATAGTGAAGCCGTAGGCTCAGGTTTTCTGGGTCTCTATGTTTTTGGTTGGATAGGTTTCTCAATTTCTTTCTTTGGTTTTTGCATTCTTCATCAAACCGTTTGTCATTTTTGTTAGTTTTCTTAGGTTGTCTGCTTGAAATGTTTAGATATGAAAGTGAAGCTGAGAGGTCAAATATACTGTTTAGGTTTTCTACTGCCAGGTTTACACCTTCACTATTACAGTGAAACATTTCAATAGTCTAGAAGGGATTGAATTTGTTGTTGCCTAATTGTATTTTGGTAGATTTCCACACTACTCTCTCTCTCTGTGGTCCAGATAGGTCAGTGCAGACAGAGTGGGACTCTGTCTCCTGGCTTTGACGGGAAGAGAAGAGTAGAGTTCCCCTGTGTGGTTTAGTGTGTGTGTGTGTTTGTGCGTGTGTGTGTGTGTGTGTGTTGTGTGTGTGGTTGTGTGTGGGTTATTTAAAGGAAGTCACCAGGAAATGGAGGGGACTTCTCCATGACATTGTTTACTTTCACATTTATGCAAAAGTAGGTTTTTATTCCCACTCAACATATAATTGTGGCAAATAGACAAAGCAGGAATTATCATATCCTCTCCCTCCACACACAGTAACTGTGAGGGGTAAATATACCAGAATGGTATTCATGGACGGGAAGATATATTCACAGATGAGGCAAACTTATTTTCAGTACCAGAGGGATATTAGGGAGGGTTAGAGAGAGAGAGGGATGTTTGGGAGGGCGAGAGAAATAGAGGGATGTTTTGGAGGTCGAGAGAGACAGAGGGACGCCTACCACCTGGTACGGATACGGTAAGGTGATGAGTTGAAGACAGTCTTCAACACTGCTAGCGGACACTATGAATACCTGGTGATGCCATTCGGTCTGACCAATGCTCCTGCTGTGTTCCATTCCCTGGTTACTAACATTCTCTGCGACATGTTGAACCGGTTCATGTTCGTCTACCTCGACAACATCCTCGTCTTTTCCCGTTTGACTCAACAACATGTTCTCTAAGTCCTACAGGTCCTCCAGCGTCTCCTGGAGAACCAGCTTCTTGTCAAAGTTTTTTGTCAAAATGCAAATTCCATCACTCCACCATCTCCTTCCTTGGATACATCATCGCTGCTGGAAATGTGCAAATAGATTCCGGAAAGGTGAGAGTGGTGGTGGATTGGACCCAAACCACATCCAGGGTGCAGCTGCAATGGTTCTTAGGATTTGCCAATTTCTATTGCCGTTTTATCCGGGGTTACAGCACCCTGGCTTCCCCCTGGCAGCACTCACCTCTCCCAAGGTCCCGTTCACGTGGTCCCCAGCTGCTGACCGGGCCTTCCTAGACCTTAAGCACCGCTTCACCACAGCTCCCATATTGATCCATCCGCATCCGTCACCGTGTGGTGGAGGTAGACTCGTCGGAGGTCGGAGTGGGGGCCGTCGTGTCCCAGCGTTCTGCCATGGACCTTAAGCTGCATCCCTGAACCTTCTTCTCCCATCGTCTTAATGCCACGGAAAGGAATTATGATGTGGGGAATCGAGAACTACTCAAAGTGAAGACGGCATTGGAGGAGTGGAGACACTGGTTAGAGGGGGCGGAACTTCCATTCATATCTCCACACCGGCAAGCGTCTCAACTCCAGGCAAGCTTGATTGGCCCTGTTTGTTCACCCGGTTCAACTTCACCATCTCCTACCGCCTGGGGTCTAGGAATGTTAAGCCGGCCGTGCTTTCACACAGCTATAGCCTTGCATCTACACCCTCGGACCCCGAGACCATCCTTCCTACCTCGTGCTTGGTGACAACCCTCGTCTGGGGAACAGAGAACCTGGTCAGACGGCCCGGCTAACCAGATTTTTGTCCCAGATGCTGCCCGCTCCCCTGTCCTGGAATGGGCTCATTCTTCCAGGCTTGCCTGACACCCTGGCTCCCGTCGGACTCTGGCCTTTGTGCAACAATGCTTTTGGTGGCCCACCATGGTCCCTGACTTCTCCGCATTTGTCACCGCCTGCATTGTCTGTGCTCAGAACAAGACTCCTCGGCAGGCTCTGGCTGGCCTCCTTCAACCTCTTCCTGTCCCTCACCGTCCCTTGTCACGTATATCCCTGGACTTCGTCCCTGGTCTCCCTTCATCTGATGGCAACACCACTATCCTCACGGTGGTGGACAGGTTTTCCAAAGCCGCCCATTTCATTCCCCTCCTCAAGCTACCTTCTGATAAGGAGACGGCACAGTTCATGGTGCAGCACGTCCTCCGGATCCATGGACTTCCGGTGGACATTGTCTCTGACCGTGGTCCTCAGTTCTCGTCCTGAATCTGGAAGGCGATCTGCACACTCACTGGGTCATCGAAGAGAGCTCGGTCCGCTCTTCTCAAGACCACTTCCAGGTATCGTTGACAGGCGGACCGCCACAGGACCCCGGCTCCCAGCTATCGTATTGGGCAGAGGGTATGGCTGCCCACTCGGGCACTGCCCCTCCGGGTAGAGTCCCGCAAACTGTGTTATCACCCTTTTTTGCCAAGATCCCCTCTGCTGTTCGTCTTCTGTTGTCCCGCACCCTCCGTATACAGCTGAAGTCAGAAGTATACAAACACCTTAGGCCGATACGTAAGCTTATTAAAGATCAGTGATACAATCAAGAGCAGTGTGCGGTTTCCTTTTTCCTTCATATTGTTCAACTGTTGCCATGCACCTGCAAAAAAATTGCTCAGATGTGCGAGTGCCTTTTGAATTTTACATACACCTTTGCCAAATACATTTAAACTCCGTTTTTCACATTTCCTGACATTTAATCCTGGTAAAAATTCCCTGTCTTAGGTCAGATAGGATCACCACTTTATTTTAAGAATGTGAAATGTCAGAATAAGAGTAGAGAGAATGATTTATTTCAGCTTTTATTTCTTTCATCACATTCCCAGTGGGTCAGAAGTTTACATACACTCAATTAGTATTTGGTAGCATTGCCTTTAAATTGTTTAACTTGGGTCAAATGTTTCATGGTAGCCTTCCACAAACTTCCCACAATAAGTTGGGTGAATTTTGCCCATTCTTCCTGACAGAGCTGGTGTAACTGAATCAGGTTTGTAGGCCTCCTTGCTCGCAAACGCTTTTTCAGTTCTGCCCACAAATTTTCTATGGGATTGAGGTCAGGGCTTTGTGATGGCCACTCCAATACCTTGAAATTGTTGTCCTTAAGCCATTCTGCCACAACTTTGGAAGTATGCTTGGGGTCATTGTCCATTAGGAAAAACAATTGGCGATTGAGCTTTGACTTCCTGAGTGATGTCTTCAGATGTTGCTTCAATATTTTCACATACTTTTTCTGCCTCATGATGCCATCTATTTTATGAAGTGCACCAGACCCTCCTGCAGCAAAGCACCGCTATGACATGATGCTGCAACCCCCGTGCTTCACGGCAGTGGCTTCTTCCTTGCTGAGCGGCCTTTCAGGTTATGTCAATATAGGACTTGTTTTACTGTGGATATAAATACTTTTGTACCTTTTTCCTCCAGAATCCAGAATCAAAGGTCGTTTGCTGTTGTTCTGGGATTGATTTGCACTTTTCGCACCGAAGTACGTTCATCTCTAGGGGACATATTGTGTCTCCTTCCTGAGCGGTATGACAGCTGCGGGGTCCCATGGTGTTTATACTTGCGTACTATTGTTTGTACAGATGAACGTGGTACCTTCAGGCATTTGGAAATTGCTCCCAAGGATGAACCAGACTTGTGGAGGTCTACAATTTATTTTCTGTGGTCTTGGCTGATTTCTTTAGATTTTTCCATGATGTCAAGCAAAGAGGCACTGAGTTTGACGGTAGGCCTTGAAATACATCCACAGGTATACCTCCAATTGACTCAATTATGTCAATTAGCCTATCAGAAGCTTCTAAAGCCATGACATAATTTTCTGGAATTTCCCAAGCTGTTTAAATGCACAGTCAACTTAGTGTATGTAAACTTCTGACCCACTGGAATTCTGATACAGTGAATTACAAGTGAAATAATCTGTCTGTAAACAATTGTTGGAAAAATTACTTGTGTCATGGACAAAGTAGATGTTCTAACCGACTTACCAAAACTATAGTTTGTTAACCTCGCTTGGATATGGGACAGGAATTTCACGTCGGGATGAAAAGCGTGCCCAAACTAAACTGCCTGTTACTCAGGCCCAGAAGCTAGGATATGCATATAATTGGTAGATTTGAGTAGAAAACACTCTAAAGTTTCTAAAACTGTTAAAATAATGTCTGTGTTTAACAGAACTGAAAATAGTGTTAGGCTGAATTTGTTAGGGGGGGGATGTTTTATTCTCGGGGTTTCGCCTGCCATATCAGTTCTGTTATTCTCGTCCCTAGAGTGGGGGAGGGGGGGGGGGGGGGGGTACTGTCAAACCCTGATCTGTTTTACCTGTCTTGTGCTTGTCGCCACCCCCTCCAGATGTCATCCATTTTCCCCACTAGCCCCTGTGCATTTATAACTGTGTTTTCTGTTTGTCTGTTGCCAGTTTGTCTTGTCTAGTCAAGCCTACCAGCATTTTTATACTCCTGTTTCTTGTTCCTGTTTTCTAGTTCTCCCGGTTTTTAACCATTCTGCCTGACCTGACCCTGAGCCTGCCTGACTTTCTGTACCTCTTGACACTGCCTTGTATTACTGAACCCTGCCTGCCCTGACCCTGAGCCTGCTTACTGTTCTGTTACCTAACGGACTCTGCCTTGGATTACTGACATCTAACTGCTCTTGACCTGCCATTTGTCTGCCCCCTGTTTTGTAAATAAACTTTTGTTTTTACGAACTGTCTGCTTCTGGGAATTATCCTGAGGTCTGAAAATATCTCAGATTCCCTATCTAATCAAAAAAATTCAAGCTGACAACCTAAGAAATTTCACAATGACAAATGGTTTGATGAAGAATGTAAAAATCGAAGAAAGAAATTGAGAAACCTATCCAACCAAAAACATAGAGACCCAGACAACCTGAGCCTGCGCCTTCACTATGGAGAATTTCTAAAACAATACAGAAATACGCTACGGAAAAAGAAGGAACAGCACGTCAGAAATCAGCTCAATGTAATTGAAGAATCCATAGAAACCTAACCACTTCTGGGAAAAGTGGAACTCTAAACAAACAACAACGCAAATAGTTACAGTGGCTTGCGAAAGTAGTCACCCCCTTGGCATTTTTTATATGTTGTTACCTTAAAATTAACATGCCTACCACTTTGAAGATGCAAAGTATTTTTTCTTGTGAAACAAACAAGAAATAAGACAAAAAATACGGAAAACTTGAGAATGCTTAACTATTCACCCCCCCCAAAGTCAATACTTTGTAGAGACACCTTTTGCAGCATTACAGCTGCAAGTCTCTTGGGGTATGTCTCTATAAGCTTGGCACATCTAGTCACTTGGATTTTTGCCCATTCTTCAAGGCAAAACTGCTCCACCTCCTTCAAGTTGGATGGGTTCCGCTGGTGTACAGCAATCTTTAAGTCATACCACAGACTCTTAATTGGATTGAGGTCTGGGCTTTGACTAGGCCATTCCAAGACATTTAAATGTTTCCCCTTAAACCATTTGAGTGTTGCTTTAGCAGTATGCTTAGTGGCATTGACCTGCTGGAAGGTGAATCTCCATCCAAGACTGAAACAGGTTTCTCTCAAGAATTTCCCTGTATTTAGCGCCATCCATCATTCCTTCAGTTCTGACCAGTTTCCCAGTCCTTGCCGATGAAAAACATCCCCATAGCATGATGCTGCCACCACCATGCTTCATTGTGGGGATGGTGTTCTCGGGGTGATGAGAGGTGTTGGGTTTGTGCCAGATATAACATTTTCCTTGATGGCCAAAAAGCTAAATTTTAGACTCATCTGATCAGAGTACCTTCTTCCATATGTTTGGGGAGTCTCCCACATGCCTTTTTGTGAACACCAAACATGTTTGCTTATTTTCTTCTTAAATTCTCTAGGATAGGGGGCAGCATTTTCACGTTTGGATGAAAAGCATACCCAAATTCAACTGCCAGCTACTCATCCCCAGAACATAAGATATGCATATTATTAGTAGATTTGGATAGAAAACACTCTGACGTTTCTAAAACTGTTTGAATCAAGTCTGTGAGTATAACAGAACTTATTTAGCAGGCGAAACCCCGAGGGCAAATCAGTTAGATTTCTTTTTTTTTTGAGGTCACTCTCTTTTCAATGAGATTTCATTGGGAATCCAGATTTCTAATTGACCTTCTTGCAGTTCCTACTGCTTCCACTGAATGTCAACAGTCTTTAGAAATTGGTTGAGTTTTTTTTCCTTTGTGTAATGAAGAAGTACGGCCATCCAGAACGAGGGTAACTTGAAGTGTACTGTTAGATAGAGGCGCGTGACCAGAAAGCTAGCTACAGTTTGTTTTAATCCTGTATTGAACACAGATCATCCCGTCTTCAATTTGATCAATTAGTTACGTAAAAAAAGACCTAAAGTTGTATTACAAAAGTAGTTTGAAAGGTTTTGGCAAAGTTTACAGGTAACTTTTGAGATATTTTGTAGTCATGTTGCACAATTTGGAACCGGTGTTTTTCTGGATCAAACGCGCCAAATAAATGCACATTTTGGATATATATCGACGGAATTGATGTTTATGGGACATTTTGGAGTGCATTTTGGGTTGAAATATGCTTCTCTCTCTTTGTTTACTATGGTGCTATCCTCAGATAATAGCATTGTTTGCTTTCGCCGAAAAGCCTATTTGAAATCTGACATGTTGGCTGGATTCACAACAAGTGTAGCTTTAATTTGGTGTATTGCATGTGTGATTTTATGAAAGTTTGATTTTTATAGTAATTTATTTGAATTTGGCGCTCTGCATTTTTACTGGCTTTTGGCCAAGTGGGGCGTTAGCGTCCCAGAGAAGTTAAGCAATGTCTTTTTTTCTCGCCATTCTTCCATAAAGCCCAGCTCTGTGGAATGTACAACTAAAAGTGGTCCTATGGACAGATACTCCAATCTCCAATGTGGAGCTTTGCAACTCCTTCAAGGTTATCTTTGGTCTCTTTGTTGCCTCTCTGATTAATAACCTCTTGGCGCACCGATCCCTTTAGCGGGATCATTTTCGTCAACATCCGTTGAATTGCAGAGCGCCAAATTCAAATTAAATTACTAAAAATATAACATTTTCATGAAATCACAAGTGCAATATACCAAAACACAGTTTAGCTTGTTGTTAATCCACCTGGATTAATTGTCAGATTTAGTCTCCATTGTCAGATTTAGAAATAAAGCTTTACAGCAAAAGTAAACCAAGCGTTTGTGTGAGGACATCTCTCAGTAGACAAAACATTACAAACAGCTAGCAGCAAAGTAGCTTGGTCACGAAAGTCAGAAAAGCAATACAATGAATCGCTTACCTTTGATGATCTTCGGATGTTTGCACTCACGAGACTCCCAGTTACACAATAAATGTTAGTTTTGTTCGATAAAGATTATTTTTATATTCAAAAACCTCCATTTGGTTGGCACGTTTTGTTGAGTAAACCACAGGCTCGTGCAGGTCACGACGGGCAGACGAAAATTCCAAATAGTATCCGTAAAGTTCGTAGGAACATGTCAAAAGTTTTTTATAATCAATCCTCAGGTTGTTTTTAACATAAATAATCTATAATATTTCAACCGGACAGTAAACTTTTTAATACAAGAGAGAAAGAAAATGTCTAGCTACCAGTGGCGCGCGCATGAACAAATCTAAGGACATCTGGCTGTCCACTGATGCGATGTGATCATTCTCGCTCAATTTTCAGAATAAAAGCTTGAAACGATGTCTAAAGACTGTTCACACCCTGTGGAAGCCATAGGAAAAGGAATCTGGTTGATATCCCTTTAAATGGAGGATAGGCAGGCAATGGAACAGAGTAGTTTCAGAAAAACAGCACTTCCTGGTTGGATTTTCCTCAGGTTTTCGCCTGCAATACCAGTTATGTTATACTCACAGACAATATTTTGACAGTTTTGGAAACTTTAGAGTGTTTTCTATCCTAATTATATGCATATTCTAGCATCTGGGCCTGAGAAATAGGCAGTTTACTTTGGGAACGTTATTTATCCAAACATCAAAATACTGTCCCCTAGCTTCAAGAGGTTTTAATGCCCTCCTTGCCTGGTCTGTGAGTTTTGGTGGGCGGCCCTGTCTTGGCAGGTTTGTTGTGGTGCCATATTCTTTCCATTTTTTAGTAATGGATTTATTGGTGCTCCATGGGATGTTCAACGTTTTTTTTTATTTTTTATAACCCAACCCTGATCTGTACTTCTCCACATCTTTGTCCCTGACCTGTTTGGAGAGCTCCTTGGTTTTCATGGTGCCGCTTGCTTGGTGGTGCCCCTTGCTTAGTGGTTTTGCCATCTCTGGGGCCTTTCAGAACAGGTGTATACTGAGATCATGTGACAGATCATGTGACACTTAGAATTCACACAAGTGTACTTTATTTAACTAATTATGTGATTACTGAAGGTAATTGGTTGCACCAGATCTTATTTAGGGGCTTCATAGCAAGGGCTTCATAGCAAAGGGGCTGAATACATATGCAAACACCACTTTTCCGTTTTTTTTTTTTTGAATTTTTTGAAACAAGTTATTTTTCCAAGGGGGATGAATACTTTTGCAAGGCACTGTATCTATCCAAAACGGGGAGATGTTTGGAGAAACCACTTCTCCAATATTGTTTGCTCTAAAACAAAGAACAAACAGGAAAAACATATACATGGTCAAATACAAGTCATAGAATCAACTATTAAAGACTATCAGAACCCACTAGATTCTCCTATTACATTGAATGAACTACAGGACAAAATACAAACCCACCGTCCCAAAAAGGCCTATGGGTGTCACGCCCTGATCTGCTTCACCTGTCCCTGTGATTGTCTCTACAGCCATCTTCGTTTCCTTCAGACCGATCGACGATAGCGTATATTATTATGCGAATGTCGGAAAGGGTACTCTCCTGGGCTAAGGCAGTTTGGGAGCAAAAATCTGCCATTTGTGGTCATCTGGAGGAATTTATGGCAGAGGTGAGAAAAGTATTTGAGTCTCCGGTATCTGGGAAAAAGGCGGCCAGTAAACTGTGTTAAAAAAAAAAGTCTAAACTCCCGTAGTGTGGCAGGCAACGCGATTGATTTTCACATGTTGGCTGCCGAGAGTGCCTGGAATCCGGAGTCTCTTTTCGATACTTTTCTGCACGGATTATCTGAGGAGGTAAAGGATGAGCTAGCTGCTCGGGAATTGCTGGTGGACCTTGACTCCCTATTCACCCTAACCATTAAAATTGATGGACGCCTAAGGGAATGCAGGAGTGAGAGGAGGTCTGGTCTCAGGCACACCTTCGAGTGAATCCGGAAGTTTCCGAAGGCAGCTTTTCCGAGAGGATTCGAAACCACCCGAGTCCTCTTGTGACGGGTGAGTTGGATACTCCTGAGCCTATGCAGTTGGGAAGAGCTAGGTTATTAGTTGGGGAACACTCAGGGAGGATGAATAGTAACTGTTGTCTGTGGAAGGGCAGGACATTTTATAGCTACCTGCCCTATTAGGAAACCCTTGTCTCTAGTGGGTACCAGTACTATGGTGAGTCAGACTGGGAGTTCCCTAATTCCCATCACCCGCAAACCCTTTTTTCTATGCTTGTGCTGTGGGGAGACCAATTTAAGTCTCTCCGAGTGCTCATTGACTCTGGGGCTGATGAGAGTTTTATGGATGCCACTATGGCTTCGGAGCTTGGTATTCCCACTCAGCCTCTCTCTGTTCCCATGGATACTAGGGCACTGGATGGCCGCTCTATAGGGGAAGTCACCCATAGTACCGTGCCCATTCAATTACGGGTTTCTGGTAACCACAGTGAGACAATACAGTTCCTCCTCATTGCATCTCCCCATGTTCCGGTTGTGTTGGGATTTTCCTGGCTCCAAAAGTACAATCCTGTGATTGACTGGACCACAAGCTCCTTCATGGGTTGGAGCCCGTTTTGCCATTTCCACTGCCTTCAAGCAGCACAGCCTTCCCCAAGTTGTCTTCCTCAGGATGTTAGCAAAACTGTGGATGTCTCTGCTATTCCCACTGAATACCATGACCTCCTGGAAGTGTTCAGTAAGGCACGTGCTACTCCCCCTCCCCCATACCGTCCTTATGATTGTGCCATTGATTTTCTCCAAGGCACTACACCAACTCGGGGTCGGATGTATTCTCTGTCCTAACCAGAGACCAAAGCTATGGAGGAGTACATAGAGGAGTCTCTGGCCACAGGGGCCGTCCGTCCGTCTGCATCTCCTGCTGGCGCAGGGTTTTTCTTTGTGGAGAAGAAGGACAAGACCCTGAGTCCATGCATTGACTACCGGGGACTTTAATGACATTACTGTTAAAAAACGTTACCCCCTACCTCTCCTCTACTCTCGGCGTTTGAACCTCTCCAGGGGACCACCATGTTTTCCAAGTTGGACCTTCGGAATTCCTACCATCTGGTTCGGATACGCAAGGGGGTTGAGTAGAAGACAGCCTTCAACACAGCCAGTGGACATTATGAGTACCAGGTCAAGACATTTTCCAGGCGTTGGTCAACGATGTGCTCCGACATGCTAAACCGTTTTGTGTTCGTTTACCTTGACAACATCCTGTTTTTTTCCCCCGATCTGCCAAGGAACATGTGCTTCATGTCAGACAGGTCCTTCAGCACCTACTGGAGAACCAATTGTTTGTGAAAGCGGAGAAGTGAGTTCCACCGCTCTACTATCACCTTTCTGGGATATGTCATTGCTGAGGCCAATGTTCAGATGTATCCTGGAAAGGTGAAAGCAGTGGTGGATTGGCCTCAACCAATGTCCAGGGTGCAGTTGCAATGGTTTCTTGGTTTTGCTAACTTCTACCGCCATTTCATACCGGGATTACAACACCCTGGCGGCCCCCCTCTCGGCACTCACCTCTCCCAAGGTACCGTTCAAATGGTCTCCAGCTGTCGACAAAGCCTTTGTGGACCTGAAGCATCGGTTCACAACAGAGCCATCCTCATCCATCCGGACCCCTCGCGTCAATTTGTGGTGGAAGTTGATGCTTCGGATGTTGGAGTGGGGACCAGCCTGTCTCAGCGATCTGCCCAGGACCAAAAGCTTCATCCCTGTGCCTTCCTGTCCCATCGTCTCGATCCTGCAGAGAGGAACTACGATGTAGGCAACTGAGAACTCCTGGCGGTTAAGATGGCGTAGGAAGAGTGGAGGCACTGGCTGGAAGGAGCAGAAAAGCCATTCTTGGTCTGGACTGACCATAAAAATGTGGAATATCTCCGTACAGCCAAGCATCTCAACTCCAGGCATGCTCGGTGGGCCCTCTTGTTTACCAGATTCAACTTCACCATTTCCTACCACCCAGGTTAAAAAAATGTGAAGCCTGACGTTCTCTCCCGCCTATACAGTTCCTCTGCCACACCCTCGACTTCCAAAACCATTCTCCCTGCCTCATGCCTTGTTGCCACTGTGGATTGGGGTATTGAGAACCTGGTTTGTGAGGCGCAACGCTCCCAGCATGGACCTGAAGGGGGCCTGGCTAACCGGTTGTTTGTCCCTAACCCAGACCGGTCCCGGGTCCTGGAATGGGCTCATTCCTCCAGGCTGACCTATCATCCAGGGTCCCATCGTACGCTGGCCTTCCTCCGACAACGTTTCTGGTGGGCCACAATGGTTCCTGACGTCTCTGCCTTTGTCGCCGCATGTACAGTGTGTGCTCAGAACAAGATTCCACTGCAAGCTCCTTCTGGCCTCCAACAGCCACTACCGGTCCCTCATCATCCCTGGTCTCATATGTCACTGGGCTCCCTCCGTCTAATGGCAACACTGTCGTTCTGATGGTAGTCGATAATTCTCCCAACGCCACCCATTTCATCCCTCTCCCCAAACTACCTTCTGCCAAGGGGACGGTCCAGCTTATGGTGCAGCATGTCATCCGGATCCATGGACACCCGGTAGACATGGTCTCCGATCGGGGTCCTAAGTTCTCGTCTCAGTTCTGGAAGGCATTCTGCACCCTTGTTGGGTCATCGGCCAGCCTGTCATCCGGATTCCATCCCCAAACTAACGGCAGTCGGAATAAGCCAACCAAGACCAATCTCAAGACCTTGAGATGCCTGGTCTCAACCAACCCCACTACCTCGAGCTGTCAACGGGTCTGGGTGGAGTATGCCCGGAACACCCTTCCATGTTCTGCCAAGGGACTCTCCCCTTTCGAGTGCTCCATGGGGTATCAGCCTCCACTCTTCCTGGCACAAGAGCAGGAGGTCAGTGTATCCTCGGCCCAGATGTACCCAGATGAGAAAAAACAACTCCATCGTCGAAAAGCGGACTGTCGCTGGACCCCAGCTCCCCGCTACTGCATTGGGCAGAGGGTATGGCTTTCCACTCGGGACCTGCCCATGCGGCTAGAGTCCCGCAAACTGTCTCCCCGTTTCATTGGTACTTTACCCTTCTCTAGAGTCCTTAGTTCCACTGCTGTCTGTCTTGTGTTACCCCATACCCTCTGTATCCACTCTACTTACCATGTGTCCAGAATTAAGCCCGTGTCTCACTGTCCTCTGTTTTCTGTTCCCAGGCCCATCCCCCCCAGGGTAATTGATGGATAGCCAGCGTACAGGGTGAGACCCTTCCTGAGGGTTCGACCAGGGGCAGGGGTTTCCAGTACCTGGTTGACTGGGAGGGTTATGGCCCGGAGGAGTGGTGCTTGGTTCCTGTTAAAGATATCTTGGACCAGGCCCTCATCGCCGATTTCCACCACCGACACCCCGGTCAGCCAGGTATGCGCCCAGGTAGGACGCCAGGTGGCGTCCCTATGGGGCTGTTACTGTCACTTCCTGATCTGTTCCACCTGTACCTGTGATTGTCTCCACCCGCTCCAGGTGTTGCTTATTTTCCCCAGTGTATTGACCCCTGTGTTTCCTGTTTCTCTGTGCCACTTTGTATTGTATGTTTAGTCAAGTCAACCAGCGTGTTTTTCCCCGTACTCCTTTTCTATTCTCTTTTGCTAGTCTTCCCGGTTTTGACCACTGCCTGACTCTGGACTACTTTCCCGCCTGCCTGATTATCCTGCCTGCCCTGACCTTGAACCTGCCTGCCCTTCGGTACCTATTGAACTCTGAACTGGTTTTGACCTTTTGCCTGTACATGACCAGTCTCTTGCCTACCCCTTTTTGGATAAAAAAACATTGTAAGACTACAACCATCTGCCTCCTGTGTCTGCATCTGGGTCTCACCTTGTGCCTTGATAGTGTGGTTGATCGTATCCTAAATTATATAATACAATTCCAAATGGCTGTACTTAAACTCTATAACATCATCCTCGGCTCTGGCATCTTCCCCAATATTTGGATCCAAGGACTGATCACCCCAATCCACAAAAGTGGAGACAAATTTGACCCCAATAACTATCGGGGAATATGCGTCAACAGTAACCTTGGGAAAATCCTCTGCATTATCATTAACAGTAGACTTGTACATTTCCTCAGCGAAAACAATGGAATGAATGTCAAATTGGCTTTTCACCAAATGATCATAAGACCGACCACGTATTCACCCTGCACACCCTAATTGACAAACAAACAAACCAAAACAAAGGGAAAGCCTTCTCATGCTTTCTTGATTCATAAAAGCCTCCGACTCAATTTGGCATGAGGGTCTGCTATACAAATTGATGGAAAGTGGTGTTGGGGGGGAAACATACAACATTATAAAATCCATGACCACAAACGACAAGTGTGCGGTTAAAATAAAAAAATGTAAAACACATTTCTTTCCAAATGGCTGAGTGGTGAGACAGGGATGCAGCTTAAGCCCCACCCTTTTCAAAAAATATATCAACGAACTGGCGTGGTCACTAGAACAGTCTGCAGTACCCAGTCAAATGTCTACTGTATATTGATCTGGTGCTTCTGTCACCAACCAAGGAGGGCCTACAGCAGCACCTAGATCTTCTGCACAGATTCTGTCATACCTATGCCCAGAGTAGATCTCAGTAAGATAAAAATAATGATGTTCCAAAAAAGGTCGTCGCCAGGACCACAAATACAAATTCCATCTAGACACCGATGCCCTAGAGCACATCAACTATACAGTACGTACATCGACCTAAACATCAGCGCCACAGGTAACTTCCACAAAGCTGTGAACAATCTGAGAGACAAGGCAAGAAGTGCCTTCTATGCCATCAAAAGGAACATCAAATTTGATCTGTCTGAAAATACTTGAATCATTTACATTTACATTTAAGTCATTTAGCAGACGCTCTTATCCAGAGCGACTTACAAATTGGTGAATTCACCTTATGATATCCAGTGGAACAACCACTTTACAATAGTGCATCTAACTCTTTTAAGGGGGGGGTGGGGGGTTAGAAGGATTACTTTATCCTATCCTAGGTATTCCTTAAAGAGGTGGGGTTTCAGGTGTCTCCGGAAGGTGGTGATTGACTCCGCTGACCTGGCGTCGTGAGGGAGTTTGTTCCACCATTGGGGTGCCAGAGCAGCGAACAGTTTTGACTGGGCTGAGCGGGAACTGTACTTCCTCAGAGGTAGGGAGGCGAGCAGGCCAGAGGTGGATGAACGCAGTGCCCTTGTTTGGGTGTAGGGCCTGATCAGAGCCTGAAGGTACGGAGGTGCCGTTCCCCTCACAGCTCCGTAGGCAAGCACCATGGTCTTGTAGCGGATGCGAGCTTCAACTGGAAGCCAGTGGAGAGAGCGGAGGAGCGGAGTGACGTGAGAGAACTTGGGAAAGTTGAACACCAGACGGGCTGCGGCGTTCTGGATGAGTTGTAGGGGTTTAATGGCACAGGCAGGGAGCCCAGCCAACAGCGAGTTGCAGTAATCCAGACGGGAGATGACAAGTGCCTGGATTAGGACCTGCGCCGCTTCCTGCGTGAGGCAGGGTCGTACTCTGCGAATGTTGTAGAGCATGAACCTACAGGAACGGGTCACCGCCTTGATGTTAGTTGAGAACGACAGGGTGTTGTCCAGGATCACGCCAAGGTTCTTAGCACTCTGGGAGGAGGACACAATGGAGTTGTCAACCGTGATGGCGAGATCATGGAACGGGTAGTCCTTCCCCGGGAGGAAGAGCAGCTCCGTCATGCCGAGGTTCAGCTTGAGGTGGTGATCCGTCATCCACACTGATATGTCTGCCAGACATGCAGAGATGCGATTCACCACCTGGTTATCAGAGGGGGGAAAGGAGAAGATTAATTGTGTGTCGTCTGCATAGCAATGATAGGAGAGACCATGTGAGGATATGACAGAGCCAAGTGACTTGGTGTATAGCGAGAATAGGAGAGGGCCTAGAACAGAGCCCTGGGGGACACCAGTGGTGAGAGCACGTGGTGCGGAGACAGATTCTCGCCACGCCACCTGGTAGGAGCGACCTGTCAGGTAGGACGCAATCCAAGCGTGGGCCGCGCCGGAGATGCCCAGCTCGGAGAGGGTGGAGAGGAGGATCTGATGGTTCACAGTATCAAAGGCAGCCGATAGGTCTAGAAGGATGAGAGCAGAGGAGAGAGAGTTAGCTTTAGCAGTGCGGAGCGCCTCCGTGACACAGAGAAGAGCAGTCTCAGTTGAATGACTAGTCTTGAAACCTGACTGATTTGGATCAAGAAGGTCATTCTGAGAGAGATAGCAGGAGAGCTGGCCAAGGACGGCACGTTCAAGAGTTTTGGAGAGAAAAGAAAGAAGGGATACTGGTCTGTAGTTGTTGACATCGGAGGGATCGAGTGTAGGTTTTTTCAGAAGGGGTGCAACTCTCGCTCTCTTGAAGACGGAAGGGACGTAGCCAGCGGTCAAGGATGAGTTGATGAGCGAGGTGAGGTAAGGGAGAAGGTCTCCGGAAATGGTCTGGAGAAGAGAGGAGGGGATAGGGTCAAGCGGGCAGGTTGTTGGGCGGCCGGCCGTCACAAGACGCGAGATTTCATCTGGAGAGAGAGGGGAGAAAGAGGTCAAAGCACAGGGTAGGGCAGTGTGAGCAGAACCAGCTGTGTCGTTTGACTTAGCAAACGAGGATCGGATGTCGTCGACCTTCTTTTCAAAATGGTTGACGAAGTCATCAGCAGAGAGGGAGGAGGGGGGAGGAGGGGGAGGAGGATTCAGGAGGGAGGAGAAGGTGGCAAAGAGCTTCCTAGGGTTAGAGGCAGATGCTTGGAATTTAGAGTGGTAGAAATTGGCTTTAGCAGCAGAGACAGAAGAGGAGAATGTAGAGAGGAGGGAGTGAAAGGATGCCAGGTCCGCAGGGAGGCGAGTTTTCCTCCATTTCCGCTCGGCTGCCCGGAGCCCTGTTCTGAATAACTGAATCAGTTATAGAACCCATTGCCCTTAATGTTTGTGAGGTCTGGAGTCCGCTCACCAACCAAGAATTCACAAAATGGGACAAACACCAAATTGAGACTCTGCATGCAGGATTCTGCAAAAATATCCTCTGTGTACAACGGAAAACACCAAATAATGCACGCAGAGCAGATTTAGGCCGATACCTGCTAATTATCAAAATCCAGAAAAGAGCTGTTAAATTCTACAACCACCTACAAGGAAGCGATTCCCAAACCTTATATAACAAAGCCATCACCTACAGAGAAATTAACCTGGAGAAGAGTCCCCTAAGCAAGCTGGTCCCGGGGCCCTGTTAACAAACACAAACAGACCCCACAGAGCCCCAGGAGAGCAACACAATTAGACCCAAATAAATCATGAGAAAACAAGAAGATAATTACTTGAAACACTGGAAAGAATTTACAAAACAACTGCGCAAACTAGAATGCTATTTGGCCCTGAAAAGAGAGTACACAGTGGCAGAATACCTGACCACCGTGACTGACCCAAACTTGTACAGACTCAGTGAGCATAGCCTTGCTATTGATAAAGGCCATTGTAGGCAGACCTGGCTCTCAAGAGAGACAGGCTATGTGTACACTGTCCACAAAATTAGGTGGAAACTGAGCTGCACTCCCTAACCTCCTGCCAAATGTATGACCAAATTAGAGACAGATATTTTTTCCCTCAGATTACACACACCCACAAAGAACTTGAAAAGATAAACTCCCATATCTATTGGATGAAATACCACTGTGTGCAGTCACAGCAGCAACCTTTGTGACCTGTTGCCAGAAGAAAACATATATTTATGTTTATTTATTTTCACTTTTGTACTTTAACTATTTGCACACAATTACAATATTGTATATAGACATAATATGACATTTGAAATGTCTCTATTATTTTGGAACTTTTGTGAGTGTAATGTTTACTATGCACTTTTTTTGTTTATTTCACTGTTGTTTATCTATTTTACTTGCTTTGTCAATGTAAATATATGTTTCCCATGCCAATAATGCCCTTAAATTGAATTAAACTGAGAGAGAGAGAGAAAGAGAAAGAAAAAGAGAGAATTTGAGAGAGACAGAGAGAGAGAGAGAGAGAGAGAGAGAGAGAGAAAGTGAGAGGGAAAGAGGAAGAAAGTGAGAAAGAGACAGAGAATAAGTGAAAGAAAGAGCGAGAGAATGAGAGGGAGAAAGAGAGAGTGAGAGAGAGAATGAGAGAAAGAGTGAGAGTGAGAGAGAGTGAGAGACAGAGAGAGAGAATAAGAGAGAGAGAATAAGAGAGAGAGAGGGAGGGAGAGAGAGATAGATAGATATATAGAAACATAGATAGATAGATAGATAGATAGATAGATAGATAGATAGATAGATAGATAGATAGATAGATAGATATAGAGTTGTAATTAAAGAGAATAATAAGTACTAGGCCAAGGTATCACATAACTTTATTACCTCTGTATGGAATTTAGCACAGCACAGCTAGTCGCTGCACTCTTAATGGTGATCTGCGGTAACACTTTCGCCCCAAAATGGCCTCCTGTCATGAATCTGATTTATATATAGAACAGGAATAGAGAGAGGGGGGAGTAAGATAGAAAGAGAGAGAAGAGCAAGGCGCTATTGGGAAATGCGTTGTGGGGCTGGGGTGGGGTAGGGAAAGCACACATGCTCACTCAAAAGTAGGTTGTTCAAGCTTTAACATGAGGCGAGGCGTGTGTGTGTGTATGTGCCTACAGGGTTCTGCTGGTGATATTATGAGTGAAAATACCTGATGAGGCACAACGGCTGGGCTAAGGGGTCAGACACAACACACACACTGTGACTGACACGTAGACCCTAGACCCTAGACTGAGTCTGTATGTGTGTGTCTATGTCTGTTTTGGTGTCAGAGTGTTTCCTTGCATGAGAACTTGAAATAGTTATTGCTATTTGCTATTGGGCCACTGTGTGTTTTCTAGCTGGGGGACTACTGAGTGTTATATATAGTGAGTGTTTAACAGAGGAAGTAGAAGAACAACATATGTTTCCACAGCTAACAAGGCTAACATAGCTAACAGCTAACACTGCTAACACAGCTAACACAGCTAACACAGCTAAAATAGTTAAAATAGCTAACACAGCAAACACAGGTAACATTGCTAATACAGATAACACTGCTAACACAGCTAACATAGCTAACACAGCTACCATAGCTAATGCAGCTAACACAGCTAATAAAGCTAACACTCACACGCCTCAGAAAATATTCTGTAGGTGAACAGTATGAGGATAAGGAGGAATGCTGGAACTTTGAAAGTTTCTTCAAGTGCAGTTACAAGAACCATCAAGCGCTATGATGAAACTGGCTCTCATGAGGACCGCCACAGGAAAGGACGACCCAGAGTTACCTCTACTGCAGAGGATAAGTTCATTAGCGTTACCATACACTTCGGTTGGAGTCATTAAAACATGTTTTTCAACCACTCCACAAATTTCTTGTAAACAAACTATAGTTTTGGCAAGTCGGTGAGTACATCTACTTTGTGCATAACACAAGTCATTTTTCCAACAAATGTATACAGACAGATTATGTCACTTATGATTCACTGTATCACAATTCCTGTGGGTCAGAAGTTTACATACACTAAGTTGACTGTGCCTTTAAACAGCTTGGAAAATTTCTGAAAATGATGTCATGGATTTAGAAGCTTCTGATTGGCTAAATGACATCATCTGAGTCAATTGGAGGTGTACCTGTGGATGAATTTCAAGGTCTACCTTCAAACTCAGTGCCTCTTTGCTTGACATAATGGAAAATCAAAAGAAATCAGCCAAGACCTCAGAAAAACAGTTGTAGGCCTCCACAAGTCTGGTTCATCCTTCGGAGCAATTCCCAAATGCCTGAAGGTACCACGTTCATCTGTACAACAATAGTATGCAAGTATAAACACCATGGGTCCACGCAGCCGTCATACCACTCAGGAAGGAGACGCGTTCTGTCTCCTAGAGATGAACGTACTTTGGTGCGCAAAGTGCAAATCAATCCCAGAACAACAGCAAAGGACCTTGTGAAGATGCTGGAATAAACAGGTACAAAGTATCTATATCCACAGTAAAACGAGTCCTGTATCAACATAACCTGATAGGCCGCTCAGCAAGGAAGAAGCACCTGCTCAAAAACCGCCATAAAAAAGCCAGGCTACAGTTTGCAACTGCACATGGGGACAAAGATCGTACTTTTTGGAGAAATGTCCTCTGTTCTGATGAAAGAAAAATAGAACTGTTTGGCCATAATGACCATCGTTATGTTTGGAGGAAAAAGGGGGAGGCTTGCAAGCCGAAGAACCCCGTCCCAAACATGAAGCACAGGGGTGGCAGCATCATGTTGTGGGGGTGCTTTGCTGCAGTAGAGTCTGGTGCACTTCACAAAATAGATGGCATCATGAGGCGGTAAAATTATGTGGATATATTAAAGCAACATCTCAAGACATCAGTCAGGAAGTTAAAGCTTGGTCGCAAATGAGTCTTCCAAATGGACAATGACCCCAAACATACTTCCAAAGTTGGGGCAAAATGGCTTATGGACAATAAAGTCAAGGTATTGGAGTGGCCATCACAAAGCCCTGCCCTCAATCCTAAAGAAAAATTGTGGGCAGAACTGAACAAGCATGTGCGAGCAAGGAGGCCTACAAACCTGACTCAGTTACACCAGCTCTGTCAGGAGGAATGGGCCAAAATTCACCCAACTTATTATGGGAAGCTTGTGGAAGGCTACCCGAAACATTTGACCCAAGTTTAATAATTTAAAGGCAATGCTACCAAACACTATACTATTTGAGTGTATGTAAACTTCTGACCCACTGGAAATGTGATGAAAGAAATAAAAGCTGAAATAAATTATTTTCTCTACTATTATTCGGACATTTCACATTCTTAAAATGAAGTGGTGATCCTAACTGACCTAAGACAGGACATTTTAACTAGGATTTAATGTCAGAAATTGTGAAAAACTTAGTTTAAATGTATTTGGCTAAGGTGTATGTAAACTTCCGACTTCAACTGTATATAGCACCAAAAAGGTATCTGATATGGTTACGAGCCAAATTACACTTTTTTGGCACTATATAGAACCATTTGTTTTAAATGTGTAGCGGCCGTGTGTGTGTGTTTAGTTTTGCCTTATTAGATAGATCTGATAAGCAGGACAGCCACATGCTGATAGTCCTGGGAGCAGGCATGCTCAGTCCTTCACACACTGAGGAGGAAACACACTGCTTCCCAATACCACTACACACACACACACACACACAAACACGCACACGCAAATACGCACGCGCACACACAATATAACCACTTTTCATATTTCAACTTCAATTTGGGGCGTGTTTGTGTAGTGAGTAATGTGCATTAAATAATCTCAGCAAAAATGTATATATTACAAGATGTTGTGATAACAATGTGCCATGCAAATCATCCAGTGGAATATAATGCCTGTTATGTGTGTGACTTGCACTATATGAGTTACAATGCAGCTCTCCTCTCAGTGATGTCCCCTAGTCTCAGGGATGTCCCCTGTCACTCCACACAGACTTACTGTATCTGTGTGTGTGTTCATGTGTTCTGTGTCTCCCTCAGGGTGTGTTCTGGTCATGTCTGTCTTATTTTTTTTTTCTTTCTCTCTGTTACTGATAAGTTTCCCACAGGACAGGAGAAGAGAAATCCCCACCAAACAACACACTTAACTGCACATATTAAACGTAACAGACACATGTGAAAACACACATACAGTGGGGAGAACAAGTATTTGATACACTGCCGATTTTGAAGGTTTTCCTACTTACAAAGCATGTAGAGGTCTGTAATTTTTATCATAGGTACACTTCAACTGTGAGAGACGGAATCTAAAACAAAAATCCAGAAAATCACATTGTATGATTTTTAAGTAATTAAATTGCATTTTATTGCGTGACATAAGTATTTGATCACCTACCAACCAGTAAGAATTCCGGCTCTCACAGACCTGTTAGTTTTTCTTTTAGAAGCCCTGCTGTTCTCCACTCATTACCTGTATTAACTGCACCTGTTTGAACTTGTTACCTGTATAAAAGACACCTGTACACACACTCAATCAAACAGACTCCAATCTCTCCACAATGGCCAAGACCAGAGAGCTGTGTAAGGACATCAGGGATAAAATTGTAGACCTGCACAAGGCTGGGATGGGCTACAGGACAATAGGCAAGCAGCTTGGTGAGAAGGCAACAACTGTTGGCGCAATTATTAGAAAATGGAAGATGTTCAAGATGACGGTCAATCACCCTCGGTCTGGGGCTCCATGCAAGATCTCACCTCGTGGGGCATCAATGATCATAAGGAAGGTGAGGGATCAGCCCAGAACTACACGGCAGGACCTGGTCAATGACCTGAAGAGAGCTGGGACCACAGTCTCAAAGAAAACCATTAGTAACACACTACGCTGTCATGGATTGAAATCCTGCAGCGCACGCAAGGTCCCCCTGCTCAAGCCAGCGCATGTCCAGGCCCGTCTGAAGTTTGCCAATGACCATCTGGATGATCCAGAGGAGGAATGGGAGAAGGTCATGTGGTCTGATGAGACAAAAATAGAGCTTTTTGGTCTAAACTCCACTCGCCATGTTTGGAGGAAGAAGAAGGTTGAGTACAACCCCAAGAACACCCTCCCAACCGTGAAGCATGGAGGTGGAAACATAATTCTTTGGGGATGCTTTTCTGCAAAGGGGACAGGACGACTGCACCGTATTGAGGGGAGGATGGATGGGGCCATGTATCGCGAGATCTTGGCCAAAAACCTCCTTCCCTCAGTAAGAGCATTGAAGATGGGTCGTGGCTGGATCTTCCAGCATGACAACGACCCGAAACACACAGCCAGGGCAACTAAGGAGTGGCTCCGTAAGAAGCATCTCAAGGTCCTGGAGTGGCCTAGCCAGTCTCCAGACCTGAACCCAATAGAAAATCTTTGGAGGGAGCTGAACGTCCGTATTGCCCACCGACAGCCCCGAAACCTGAAGGATCTGGAGAAGGTATGTATGGAGGAGTGGGCCAAAATCCCTGCTGCAGTGTGTGCAAACCTGGTCAATAACTACAGGAAACGTATGATCTTTGTAATTGCAAACAAAGGTTTCTGTACCAAATATTAAGTTCTGCTTTTCTGATGTATCAAATACTTATGTCATGCAATAAAATGCAAATTAATTACTTAAAAATCATACAATGTGATTTTCTGGATTTTTGTTTTAGATTCCGTCTCTCACAGTTGAAGTGTACCTATGATAAAAATTACAGACCTCTACATGCTTTGTAAGTAGGAAAACCTTCAAAATCGGCAGTGTATCAAATACTTGTTCTCCCCACTGTATGTGACACAAACATATCCCTATAAACCAACACGCCCCTATACACCAACATGTCACTATAAACCAACACTCCCCTATACCACAACATGTCACCATAAACCAACATGTCCCTATAAACAAACATGTCCCGATAAACACACATGTCCCTATAAACAAACATGTCCCTATAAACCAACATGTCCCTATAAACCAACGTGTCCCTATAAACAAACATGTCCCTATAAACCAACATGTCCCTATAAACCAACATGTCCCTATAAACCCACGTGTCCCTATAAACAAACATGTCCCTATAAACCAACATGTCCCTATAAACAAACATGTCCCTATAAACCAACAAGCCCCTATAAACCCACGTGTCCCTATAAACCAACATGTCCCTATAAACCAACATGTCCCTATAAACCAACATGTCCCTATAAACCCACGTGTCCCTATAAACCAACATGTCCCTATAAACCAACATGTCCCTATAAACAAACATGTCCCTATAAACCAACATGTCCCTATAAACCCACGTGTCCCTATAAACAAACATGTCCCTATAAACCAACATGTCCCTATAAACCAACATGTCCCTATAAACAAACATGTCCCGATAAACCAACATGTCCCTATAAACACACATGTCCCTATAAACACACATGTCCCTATAAACCAACATGTCCTTATAAACCAACATGTCTCTATAAACCAACATGTCCCTATAAACCAACATGTCCCTATAAACACACATGTCCCTATAAACACACATGTCCCTATAAACACACATGTCCCTATAAACACACATGTCCCTATAAACCAACATGTCCTTATAAACCAACATGTCTCTATAAACCAACATGTCCCTATAAACACACATGTCCCTATAAACACACATGTCCCTATAAACACACATGTCCCTATAAACACACATGTCCCTATAAACACACATGTCCCTATACACAAACATGTTCCTATAAACCTACATGTACCTATAAACCAACATGTCCCAAAAACCAACACCAACAAAACCAACCACTTTTCATATTTCAACTTCAATTTGGGGCGTGTTTGTGTAATGAGTAATGGGCATTAAATCATCTCAGGCAAAAATGTATATATTACAAGATGTTGTGATAACAATGTGCCATGCAAATCTTCCAGTGGAATATAATGCCTGTTATGTGTGTGACTTGCACTATATGAGTTACAACGCAGCTCTCCTCTCAGTGATGTCCCCTAGTCTCAGGGATGTCCCCTGTCACTCCACACAGGCTTACTGTATCTGTGTGTGTGTTCATGTGTTCTGTGTCTCCCTCAGGGTGTGTTCTGGTCATGTCTGTCTTTGTTTTTTTTTCTTCTCTCTGTTACTGATACGTTTCCCACAGGACAGGAGGAAAGAAATCCCCACCAAACAACACACTTAACAGCACATATTAAACGTAACAGACACATGTGAAAACACACATATGTGACACAAACATGTCCCTATAAACCAACATGTCCCTATACACAAACATGTCCCTATAAACCAACATGTCCCTATACACAAACATGTCCCGTTAAACAAACATGTCCCTGTAAACTAACGTGACCCTATAAATCAACATGTCCCTGTAAACAAACGTGTCCCCATAAATCAACATGTCCCAAAAACCAACAAGCCCCTATACACCAACATGCCTACAGATTCCAGTCACCAGCAATCCCCACTCTTCTCTGCGTGGTGATGGTTTAACAATGTGTTGGACAATGGGCCCTTGAGGAGGGCGAAGTGTAGCCACAATGACATTGGAGATGAAAAGCGTATGACACCATGCATGGAATGAAAAGAGAGGGAGAGAGGGAAGGGGAGGAAAAAAGAGAGAAAGCGCTTCAGCCTTATTCAATTAGCAGCGTTGGCCTAGGTAATTGCCACTACTCTGCCTAATTCCCATGTAAATTTGAGACAAGCGCTGCACTATTTTAATGCAATTTAGCTCCACTTTGACAGGCTGCCAGTACCACATGCATAAACAACACACACACACACACACACACACACACACACACACACACACACACACACACACACACACACACACACACACACACACACACACACACACACACACACACACACACACACACACACACACACACACACACACGTGTGTTTGTGTGTGTCATGTTGACCTGTCAGGGACACCATAAATAAGAGAGGGATGAACTCATTATCCTTTTAAACATATTCAGAGAGAGAGAGAGAGAGGGCAACCCGTGAGAACACCATTGTAAATGTAACCCATATTTATGTTTATTTTTTTCTCCCTTTTTTTACTTTAACTATTTGCGCATAATATAACATTTGAAATGTTTTTATTCTTTTGGAACTTTCATGAGTGTAATGTTTACTGTTCATTTTTGTTAATTATCTATTTCACTTGCTTTGGCAATGTAAACACGTTTCCCATGCCAGTAAAGGCCTTACATTGAATCGAATTGAGAGAGAGAGGGAGAGGGAGGGAGGTAACAGAAAGAGGGAGGGTTGTTGCGGAGGGAGGGTGGAAAGGGAGGAGTGTAAGTGTTGATGCCTTGATCAGATAAGGCCTGAGAGACAACAGTGGGACCTGCCCCTCTCTCTCTGTCCTGTGGGAATGTCTGTCCTGCCTCTTCCCTGCAGTACTACTGTCATCACTCTCTCTCATGCATATCCACACACAAATAGACACAGAAACATACACACACTGATAGAAACTTGAAACAAATTAACCCCTGTAACACAAAATGTGTTCATAGAAGCAACTTGCTAATTTCAAATAAATTATATAGTATTTCCCCCATGCTTTTTTGGAATATTCACTCTGAAAACTGAGCAAACATTCTCTCTCTCTCTCTCTCTCTCAAGGGCTTTATCAGCATGGGGAACATATGATAATATTGACAAAGCAAGTGAAGTAGATGATAAACAAAAGTGAAATTAACAATACAATTAATTGTAAACATTACACTCACAGAAGTTCCAAAAGAATAATGACATTTCAAATTTCAAATTATGTCTATACACAGTGTTGTAACGATGTGCAAATAACTCTTGGTTGGTGAGCGGACCCCAGGCCTCACAACCATAAACGGCAATGGGTTCTATAACTGATTCAAGTATTATTAGCCAGATTCTAATTGGTATGTCGAATTTTATGTTCCCTTTGATGGCATCCCTTCTTACCTTGTCTCTCAGCTCATTCACAGCTTTGTGGAAGTTACCTGTGACGCTGATGTTTAGGCCGAGGTATGTATAGTTTTCTTGTGTGCTCTAGGGCAATGGTGTCTACATGGAATTTGTATTTGTGGTCCTGGCGACTGGACCTTTTTTGGAACACCAGTATTTTTGTCTTATTGAGATTTACTGTCAGGGCCCAGGTCCGGCAGAATCTGTGCAGAAGATCTAGGTGCTGCTGTAGGCCCTCCTTGGTTGGTGACATCAGCACTAGATCATCAGCAAATAGTAGACATTTGACTTCAGATTCTAGTAGGGTGAGGCCGGGTGCTGCAGACTGTTCTAGTGCCCTCGTCAATTTGTTGATATATATATATATATATTGAAGAGCGTGGGGCTTAAGCTGCATCCCTGTCTCACGCCACAGCATCGTGGAAGGAAATGTGTGTGTTTTTTGTCAATTTTAACCGCATACTTGTTGTTTGTGTACATGGATTTTATAATGTCGTATATTTATCCCCCAACCCCACTTTCCATCAATTTGTACAGCGATGTTGGTCAATTTCTTCAACAAATGATAAGGTCTATATAATTATCAAACATACATTAGTAATGGAAAGGAAACACAGACTCTTTGTTTAAGTATTAAAATCTCATTTTAGTAATACAATTGTAGGCAGAAGTTGGTACAGAGTACAGTATAACAGTATATGATAGTTCTCCCCAAGTTCTGCAAAATGCCTAAGACATCCTATAACTCATATATCCTCCCCAATCCCCTTTACATAACTTTCCCTGACATTTCATCACAAGTATAGAGTCATAACAATGTGAGCGAGTGTAAGCATCTTCTGACATGGGGCTGGTTTCATCAGGTCTGTGGCAGCCTTGTGTTCTCAGAAAACCAGACAACCACGGTGGGATCCAGATAGGTGGAGTCTGAATGTAGACGCCTTAATGTAGACGCTTTCCGATAGTGTCTGAAGGTCACAACACTCCGAACAGGTTAATATCACACACACACAAAGGTCTCCTGAAGAGGATACTAACAGTTTATCATAACATAATTTATTATGTTTATTATGCATTAACCCTTTAAAAGGTATAAGGCCTTGGTTTAACCATCTTCATAGACCCTGATGCCAAATTGAGTCAAATGCTTTTTTGAAATCAACAAAGCATGAGAAGACTTTGCCTTTATTTCAGTTTATTTGTTTGTCATTTAGGGTGTGCAGGGTGAATACGTGGTCTGTCATATTTAATTTGGTAAAAAGCCAATTTGACATTTGCTCTGTACATTGTTTTCACTGAGGAAATGAACGAGTCTGCTGTTAATGATAATGCAGAGGATTTTCTGTTGCTGTTGATGCATATCCCACGGTAGTTATTGGGGTCAGATGAGTATTCACTTTTGTGCATTAGGTGAATTAGTCCTTGGTTCCAACTATTGGGGAAGATGCTAGAGCTAAGGATAATGTTAAAGAGTTTAAGTATAGTCAATTGGAATTTGTTTTCTGTGTATTTTATCATTTCACTGAGGATACCATCAACATCACAGGCCTGTATTTTGTCCTGTAGTTCATTCAATGTAATTGGAGAATTTAGTGTGTTCTGGTCATCTTTAAGAGCTGATTCTAAGATTTGTATTTGATCATGTATATGTTTTTTCTGTCTGATCTTTTTTATAGGGCCAAAAAGTTTGGACAAGTGATTTACCCATACATCTCCATTTTGGATCGATAACTCTTCGAGTTGTTGTTTGTTTGGTGTTTTCGAAGTCTACGGATTCTTCAATTACATTGAGCTGATTTTTGACTTGTTGTTCCTTCTTCTTTCCGTAAGGTATTTCTGTATTGTTTTAGTGATTCACCATAGTAATGGCGTAGACTCAGGTTTTCTGGGTCCCTATGTTTTTGGTTGGATAGGTTTCTCAATTTCTTTCTTAGGTTTTTGCCTTCTTCATCAAACCATTTGTCATTGTTGTTTTTTTTTTCTTCGATTTTCTGTTTGAAATGTTTCGATTTTTTTATAAATGTTATCTTTATTTAACTAGGCAAGTCAGTTAAGAAAAATTATTATTTTCAATGACGGCCTAGGAACAGTGGGTTAATAACTGCCTTGTTCAGGGGTAGAACAACAGATTTTTACTTTGTCAGCTCAGGGATTTGATCTTGCAACCTTTCAGTTACTAGTCCAACTCTCTAACCACTAGGCTACCTGGTGCCCCGTATGACAGGGAAGCTGATAGGGAAACCGTGACGTCAAATATACTGTTTCGATTTTCTCCTGCCAAGTTTACACCTTCACTATTACTGTGGAACGTTTTGTCCGGGAAGTTGTCGAAAAGGGATTGAATTTGTTGTTGCCTAATTGTTTTTTGGAAGGTTCCCACTCTACATTCCTTCCATCTATGGCATTTCTTAATATTATACAGTTCCTTTGGCTTTTATGCCTCATGATTGAGTATTCCTCTGTTCAAGTAGACTGCTGAGATCTGATAGGGGTGGCAGTGGGCTCTCTCTCTCTCTCTTTCTGTCTATCTTTATTTATTTCTCTCTATCTGCAGCATGGAAAGCATCTATTGATCTGTGACAGCTGATAGATTGTCCGCTTAGATTGTTTAATTAGTCAGCTAATTGGTCAGGATAATTAGCCATTTTAGGATATTGTCTGGGATGAATAATATTGGCCTCTGTCAAACACTCCCAATGGCCATGAATGCACAGAAACACACCCACACACTTGCTCAACCAAATGTCTCCTGAAAAATACACACACAACACACACACCCTCCATTCTGGGACAAAGTGTCAAGGACTATTGACACAACAGATCAGTGTTGTATTGGAAACAATAACCCAAACATCAAACACTTGTGTTTTAAACAGCAGGATAAAAGGGAGGAGAATGAAATGGGTCATGTTAAAACCCCAAGTAAAGCAAGAGGAAGAGGCCTGGTTTTGCATTTGGTGTTTAAAACATGGTTATTTAGTTTGTTTATGGTCTGTTTCTGACCTTATTTAGGGTGGAAACAGGGTACACATGGCGACGTGCACCCGTGTGTGTGTTCACCCGGGTGTGTGTGTGTGCACCTGTGTGTGTGTGTGTGTGTGTGTGTGTTTGCATCTGATTCTAATCACTTGGGATTTTGGGACGTTGCATATAGTGATCTATAAAGAGAGCACTTGGGACACACACACGGGTGTCGGACTCCTCTAATCTCTGACCCTGTTTTCTCCTCCTCTTCTTCCCATTCAATCTTCACTCTGTTGCTGTTTTCACCCCCTCTTTGCTGTCCTTCTCTCCATGGCTACATTATACATACCCTGTCTTTATCTCGAAGTGGTTGCTATGTGTCTACAGAACATGCACACGGTTTTTGTCCATTTCATTTGAATCCATTCAGGACAAAATAGTACTTCAAATCAAATCAAAATCAAATAAAAATGTATTTGTCACACGTGCCGAATACAACAGGTGTAGACCTTACCGTGAAATGCTTATTTACAAGCCATTAGCTAACAATGCAGAGTTTTAAAAAAGTAAGAAAAATGTGCCAAATAAACAAAATAAAAAATAGTAACACAATAAAATAACAATAATGTGGCTATGTACAAGGGGTACCGGTACCAAGTCAATACCGGTACCAGTACTTTGAATCAAATATAGATTTACAATAGACAATATTCCTCATCATGTTCAATGTGGAGTGTTTGAATGGAAAGAATAATAAAATATATGTCTTCCCTAGTTAAATCAAGATTAAATTAAATAAATAAAAAATGTTGTCCTTTCTTCTCCCCATGTCTGGCCTCCCTCTCTTTCGTCCCTTCTTCTCCCCATGTCTGGCCTCCCTCTCTTTCGTCCCTTCTTCTCCCCATGTCTGGCCTCCCTCTCTTTCGTCCCTTCTTCTCCCCATGTCTGGCCTCCCTCTCTTTCGTCCCTTCTTCTCCCCATGTCTGGCCTCCCTTTGAACAGACAAGGACACTTTCTCTTTTCCTCTCCATTGTTCTTTTTCCCGTTAAAACATTTCTGTCACCTAGGGCCGTGGCAGTGGAACACACACGCACACACACACACGCGCACACACGCACACACGCGCACACACGCACACACACGCAGCAAGCGCTCTGAAGCATGGTGCTAGATTGATCCCCTTCTTGTATCTGCTAAATAACTTACCATTGATTTTTCACAGAAGAAGGGAGAGGAGGTGGAGGTTAGAGGAGAAAGGGGAAGTGTAGAGTGTATTCAACAATGGCAATATCCAACACTGGACCAAACATATGAGGGACAGAGCCAGAAGCTGGGCTCAGCTCAGGTTTGAGTAATGCTGTGTTTAGACAGGCAGCCCAATTCTATCAGTTTTTTCACTAATTGGTATTTTTACCAATCAGATCAGCTTTGAAAAATATTTAATGTGATTCGTCAAAAGACCAACTAGCAGAAAGATATTATAATTGGGCGGCCTTTGTAAGCAAAGCCTTAGAGGGGCAAGGCTGAACTGGATTGAATTGGAATAGAGTGGATGGACTGAGATTGGCTGGGATGGACTGGCATGGACTTGTATGGGCTGGGATGGACTGAGATGGGCTGGGATGGACTGAGATGGGCTGGAATGTGCTGGGATGGACTGAGATGGGCTGGGATGGACTGGCATGGACTTGTATGGGCTGGGATGGACTGAGATGGACTGGGATGGACTGGGATGGACTGATATGGGCTGGAATGTACTGGGATGGACTGAGATGGGCTGGCATGGACTTGTATGGGCTGGGATGGACTAAGATGGGCTGGGATGGACTGAGATGGACTGAGATGGGCTGGGATGAGCTGGCATGGACTTGTATGGACTGGGATGGACTAAGAAGGGCTGGGATGGACTGAGATGGACTGAGATGGGCTGGGATGAGCTGGCATGGACTTGTATGGACTGGGATGGACTAAGAAGGGCTGGGATGGACTGAGATGGACTGAGATGGGCTGGGATGAGCTGGCATGGACTTGTATGGACTGGGATGGACTAAGATGGGCTGGGATGGACTGAGATGGACTGAGATGGGCTGGGATGAGCTGGCATGGACTTGTATGGACTGGGATGGACTAAGAAGGGCTGGGATGGACTAATATTTTCTCTTGAATTCCACATGCATCTTCTAATTGAGATCCCATCTAGGAGTTTAGGGGGATTTCCCATTGGCAGATTTCATCTGGCTCTCCAAGCCCCCTGCCCCAACCTTAGCCCCTGCCCCAGCGCCTGCCCCAGCCCCTGCCCCTGCCCCAGCCTCAGCCTCGGCCCCAGCCTCAGCCAAGGCCCCAACCCCAGCCCCACCCATGGCCCCCGGCCCCTGCCCCTTCCCCAGCCCCAGGGGAGACAGTTGTGGGCCCATAGAGGGATCAGAGGCTAATTGGATAAATCACAGTGAAAAACATTTAAAATCCAGAATCAATACTTGCCTCTTTAATGCTTTTCCTGAGGAAGTGCTTCCCCCTCTTTCTACTGACCCTCCCTAGCCTCTGTAGAGGGGCCACAGGATCCATGGGGGTAAATGAGGGAAGGGGAACTCAGGGCCAACCTGGAGAGGGCCCTAGGGAGTGCTACACTTGAACAGTGTGCAGTGATGTTCCTACTAAGACTGATCTGAGCTCACATACTCTAACAGTGCTCAGTTAGACATAGCTGTGTTTGTACTGTGGAGAATGGCTCAACATGATCACACAAAGACTAGAGGTGAGAAAAGGAAGAGTTTCCCACAGTAACCTATCCCTTCATCATCCCAGCTGTTTACACCTGCTGTTAGAGGTCACTGCTGTTCAGGGTCAAAGGTTAGCACAGGCTATGAGTTTGTTTCAGTTATTATGTGGTGTGTTTATAGATATACGGTAAGCACCACTATAACTATTTACAGAAAATAACACCTTATCTTTCTCTCTCCCTTTCACAGCTCCTTTATTTATCTTTAGAAGTACAGCATCTATTGTCAGTTACATTAAAAAGCCATTTGCTGCTGAGCCCCGGAGCTCTCTGTGTTCTTCAGTCCCATTCTGCCCCCAACCTGCCTGCCCACACCTGATTGTTTTCCACTGGATCTTGTCGATAGTAAAGCCTTCACTATAGCAAAGCACTGGCCTGGCTCACATATCTATTCCAAAGAAATAAAACAGGGTACGTACAACCATATGTTTGTGTTTGTTCTGTCTGTCTGTCTGTCAGTCTGTCTGTAAGGGACATTTTTGGGGTCATTGTTGCCTTAGACACAGTCACATTTCGTCAAAAACAGGAAGCTAGGCTTCTGCACTGAGAGACTGGTAGTTAACATGACCCTGGCTCTCTCTGTGTGTGTGCGTGTGTGCATGTGTGCGTGTGTGTGTGTGTGTGTGTGTGTGTGTGTGCATAAGTGGAGGCTCCTCAGAGGAGGAAGAGGAGGACCATCTTCCTCAGTGAATAAGAAAAATGAAAATGTTGAAACACTAAAAAAAGTTATCCTTTTTAGATAAAACTATACTAAATATATTCACGTCACCAAATAATTTACTAAAACACACTGTTTTCTCAATGAATGTCTACAGTAGCCTCAACAGCACTCTGTAGGGTAGCACCATTGTGCAGCTGTAGGACAGATAGTTTCCGTCCTCCTCTGGGTACATTGACTTCAATACAAAACCTAGGAGGCTCATGGTTCTCACCCCCTTCCATTGACGTACACAGTACTTATGACAACTTCCGGAGGACTTCCTCCAACCTATCAGAGCTCCTGCAGCCTGAACTGACATATTGTCCACCCAATCAAAGAATCAGAGAATCTAGTACTGAAGCATAAACTACAGCTAGTTAGTACTGCAGAGCATAAAATGTGTTGAGTAGTTGACTCAAAGAGAGAGAAAGACAATAGTTGAACAGTTTTGAACAAATTCATTTCTAAAAAAATGAAAGAGAAAGAAGAGAGCGAGAAAGAGAGAGCTTCACAAGGTCCTTTGCTGTTGTTCTGGGATTGATTTGCACTTTTCGCACCAAAGATCGTTTTTACTCTAGGAGACAGAACGCGTCTCCTTCCTGAGTGGTATGATGGCTACGTGGTCCATGGTGTTTATACTTGCGTACTATTGTTTGTACAGATGAACGTGGTACCTTCAGGAGTTTGGAAATTGCTCCCAAGGATGAACCAAACTTGTGGAGGTCTACAATTTTTGGCTGATTTATTTTGATTTTCCCATGATGTCAAGCAAAGAGGCACTGCGTTTGAAGGTTTGTCTTCAAATACATCCACAAGTACACCTCCAATTGACTCAAATGATGTCAATTAGCCGATCAGAAGCTTCTAAAGCCATGACATAATTTTCTGGAATTTTCCAAGCTGTTTAAAGGCACAGTCATCTTAGTGTATGTAAACTTCTGACCCACTGGAATTGTGATACAGTGAATTATAAGTGAAATAATCTGTCTGTATACAATTGTTGGAAAAATGACTTATGCACAAAGTAGATGTCTTAACCGACTTGCCAAAACTATAGTTTGTTAACAATACATTTGTGGAGTGGTTGAGAAACGAGTTTTAATGACAACAACCTAATTGTATGTAAACTTCCGACTTCAACTGTACATATGAGATAAGTGACGCAAGATATGTAAACATTAAAGTGTCATTATTAAAGTGACTAGTGATCAATCAATAAAGTGGCCAATGATTTCAAGTCTGTATGTAGGCAGCAGCCTCTCTGTTTTAGTGATGGCTGTTTAAGAGTCTGATGGCCTTGAGATAGAAGCTGTTTTTCAGTCTCTCGGTCCCAGCTTTAATGCACCTGTACTTACCTCGCCTTCTGGATGGTAGCAGGGTGAACAGGCAGTGGCTCGAGTGGTTGTTGTTGATGACCTTTTTTTATTTTTGGCCTTCCTGTGACATCGGGTGCTGTAGGTGTCCTGGAGGGCAGGTAGTTTGCCCCCGGTGATGCATTGTGCAGACCGCACCACCATTTGGAGAGCATTACAGTTACGGGCTGTGCAATTGTCGTACAAGGCGGTGATATAGCCCTACAGGATGCTCTCAATTGTGCATCTGGAAACGTTTGTGAGGGTTTTAGGTTAATGATGAGCTCTGAGGGTAATATGGTGTTGAATGCTGAGCTTTAGTCAATGAATAGCATTCTTACATAGATATTCCTCTTGTCCAGATGGGATAGGGCAGTGTGCAGTGCGATGGCGATTGCATCGTCTGTGGACCTATTAGGGCGGTAAGCAAATTTAAGTGGGTTTAGGGTGACATGTAAGGTGGAGGTGATATGATCCTTGACTAGTCTCTCAAAGCACTTTATGATGACAGAAGTGAGTGCACTGGGCGGTAGTCATTTAGTTCAGTTATCTTTGCCTTCTTGGGTACAGGAACAATGGTTGCCATCTTGAAGCATGTGGGGACAGGAGACTGGGATAGGGAGAGATTGAGTATGTACGTAAACACATCAGCCAGCTGGTCTGTGCATGCTCTGAGGACGTCTGGGCCGGCAGCCTTGCGAGGGTTAACACGTTTAAATGTCTTACGTCGGCCATGGAGAAGGAGAGCCCCCACTCCTTGGTAGCGGGCCTCGTCGGTGGCACTGTATTATCCTCAAAGCGGGCAAAGAAGGTGTTTAGTTTGTCGAGAAGCAAGACGTCGGTGTCCGTGACGTGTCCGTGGTTGTCCTTTTGTAGTCTGTGATTGTCTGTAGGAAATATACAACAAGCAAAGTGATCATGTGTGTGGTTGCTATGGAAGTGAACTGTGTTTGCAGTGTATTCGTTCCGCCGATTCTGTGGAAGAACGTTTCCAAACAGAAGCAAACGGAATGAAATGGGGATAAACATACCTGAACTTGTCCAATAAAAACTATTGTTTGCTACTGTTTGAACTAATAATTGCACCATAGATCAGCTAGATGCAGGCAAGAGTGGGTAAGTGGTATTGAATGTGTCACTGTCACCTTGATTATTCATATTTTTCTATCGACTTGTGTGCACCTACATTGTAAACTTTCATTCGTAGGCTAGGTTGTAGCAACCTCATGACGGGTTTGGGGAAAATTAGAGTATCATGTAGCAGCCTAAACCTATTGATGTTACATTGACCTGGGTGAATGGAATATTAATGACAGCCATCCAATATGCTGTAACAGAAATAAGGCCTCCCTCATCTTAAACGGCACAACCGCCACTGGTGTGCATGCTTGTGTGTGTGTGTGTGTGCAAGTGTGTGTGTTTAGGGTTAATTACTGAAGGACATGTCTTATGTCAAGTGTTTGTCCTGATGTGTGACCTGGTGAACAGGTCAGTCACACACCAAGAGAATGTTAGGAACATGTTGAGAGTCCCACCATCAACAGGTACTTGAAAATGTCACACTGCACCAGCGAGATTTACTGTTCATCACAATATTTCATGTAACTGGTGGGAGTGCAAGGAAATTCACCACTTAACATTTTTGAAGTATTAAGTTAAATATTTTCTCTCTCTATGCCCTCCTCCATCTCTCTCTTTTTCCTTTCTCTCCCCTCCTCTCTATTTCCCCTTCCCCACCCCCCTCTCTCTATCAATCGCTCTCTCCCTCTTTCTCCTTTTGTCTTTCTCCATCACCTTCCCTCTCCCCCATAATCTCTCTTTCTTCCACCCCCCCACTCACCCCCATCATCTCTCCTCTCTCTCTCCCCCTCCCCAATTGAAAGGTCTTTATTGGCATTGGAAACATATGTTTACATTGACAAAGCAAGTGAAATAGACAGAGAATAAGTACAAAGGGGAAAATAAATTATCATAAATATGGGTTGTATTTACAATGGAGTTTGTTCTTCACTGTTTGCCCTTTTCTTGTGAAACAAGGTCACAAATCCTGCTGCTGTGATGGCACGCTGTGATATTTCACCCAACAGATAAACTCCCTTATCAAAATTGGATTTGATTTGTAATTCTTTGTGGGTCTGTGTAATCTGAGGGAAATACAGTACCAGTCAAAAGTTTGGACACAGCCACTCATTCAAGGATTTGTCTTCATTTTATTATTTTCTACATTGTAGAATAATAGTGAAAACATCAAAACTATGAAATAACACATTAAATCATTTAGTAACCAAAAAAGTGTTTAACAAATCCTAATATATTTTAGATTTTAGATTCTTCAAAGTAGCCACCCTGTGCCTTGATGACAGATTTGCACACTTTTGGCATTCTCTCAACAGGCTTCACCTGGAATGCTTTTCTAACAGTCTTGAAGGAGTTCCCACATGTGCTGAGCATTTGTCGGCTGCTTTTCCTTCACTCTGCTGTCCAAACCATCTCAATTTGGTTCAGGTCGGGTGATTGTGGAGGCCAGGTCATCTGATGCAGCACTCCATCACTCTCCTTGGTCAAATAACCCTTACACAGCCTGGAGGTGTGTTGGGTCATTATCCTGTTGAAAAACAAATGATAGTCCCACTAAGCCCAAACCAGATGGGATGGTGTATTGCTGCAGAACGCTGTGGTAGCCATGCTGGTTAAATGTGCCTTGAGTTCTAAATAAATCACAGACAGTGTCACCAGCAAAACAACCCCACACCATCACACCACCCCCTCCATGCCACCCCCTCCAAAATTCTGAATGCTGCCCCCTACCCTAGTGAAGTTAACGTTGTTTGACTTGTTTGGAGAAGTTTGTTGGTAATGTTTGGGATTAATTTGGTATGCATTTTGAAGGAGGGAAACCGATGGATTATTGAATGAAGCGCGCCAGCTAAACTGAGTTTTTGGGGATATAAAGAAGAACTTTATCGAACAAAAGGACCATTTGTGATGTAGCTGGGACCTTTCGGAGTGCCAACAGAAGAAGATCTTCAAAGGTAAGGCATTTATTATATCGCTATTTCTGACTTTTGTGGCGCACCTGCCTGGTTGAAAAATGTTTTTTATGCTTTTGTACGCGGGGCGCTGTCCTCAGATAATCGCGTGATGTGCTTTCGCCATAAAGCTTTTTTGAAATCTGAGACAGAGGCTGAATTAACAAGAAGTTAGGCATTATCTGGATGTATGACACTTGTATTTTCATGAATGTTAAATATTTATATTTCTGTAATTTGAATTTCGCGCTCTGCAATTTCACTGCATGTTGTCGAGGTGGGCGCTAGCAGAACGCCTGCGCCAGAAAGGTTAATAAAACTGTGTTGTGCGTGACTCTTCCAATGGAGCGGCCGTCGAGTGCCCTGGCACCCATGGGAACGGAGAGGAGTTGCGTAGGGATACTTAGAGTCAATGAGTCAGTGAGCACCCGGAGAGATTTAGACTGGTCTCCCCAAAGATCACATAAAAAGGAGTTCGGTAAGGGGAATTAGAGGGTTCCCAGTCAGGCTCACCAGTGTACTTGTACCTACTAAGGATTCAGGTCTCTTCACTGGGCAGGTGGCTATGTAATGCCGCACAGCACCACAATACAGACAACTAATGGAGCTTAGCCTGCGTGAACTTTCCCTAGGCTATAATCTAATTCTTCCCAGTTGCATAGGTTCTAGTGTATTCAACTCACCCGTCGTCGATGACTCTCAAGGGAGCTCGGGTGGCCTCAGATCCTCTCTGAAAAACAGCCTTCGGGGACTTCCGGATTCCTTCGGAGGTGGGCGAGCCACAGCGGATGCACGAGTGTGACCTAGGCCAGACATCCTCTCACTCCTGCGTTCCCATAGACGTCCATCAATCCTAATGGTGAAGGTGATGAGGGAATCGAAGTCCACCGGTAACTCCTGAGTGGCAAGCTCATCTTTTATCACTGAATAGGGACTCCGGATTCCAGGCACTCTCGGGAACCAACATGTGAAAGTCTACAGCGTAGTCTGCTACACTACGGGAGTCTTGACGTAATTCAAGTCGTATTCGGCCGCCTCTCTCCCGGATACCGGACAATCGAAAACCTTCCTCACCTCTGCCATGAAGTCTTCCAGATCACAACAAATAGCGGCTTGTTGCTCCCAAACTGCCGTAGCCCAGGAGAGCGCCCTTTCCGACATTAGCACAATAATATACACTATCTTCAACCAGTCCGAAGGGAACGAAGATGTCTGCAGCTCAAAAATGAGGAAGCACTGAGAAATAAATCCCTGGCAGGTTCCAGGATCCCCAGAATATCGCTCCGGAGGTGGTATGCGGGCTGTACAAGCGCACCACTAATAGTAAAAAGGTTACTGAGTGGTTGGGGGGTCTCAGAGGTGGCGGGCTGCCTATGAGCTAACTCCCTGATTTGCACCGTAATAGCCTTGAACCCTTGGTCGTGGCATTCCATCAGGGAACAAAGCCCTTCCAAAAGCTCCAGCACTAGCTCCCCATGCCTCCCAGTGGTGGCTCCCTGCAGGGCGACAGCGTGGCGGAGCTGGTCCAAGTCTGCTGGGTCTGTCATGGCCAGTGTGTACTATAAGGGCACAGGGCGAGACCCAGATGCAGACACGAGAGGTAGATGGTTCGAGTTTGATATTTATTATAATCCAAGGGGCAGGCAGGAGAACGGTCGTGGACAGGCAAAATATCATAAACAAGGTCAGAGTCCAGGAGGTACATAGTGGCAGGCAGGCTCGAGGTCAAGAAAGGCAGTATGGTCAGGCAGGCGGGTTCAGAGTCAAGGCAGACAAGGGTCAAAACCGGGAGAACTAGCAACAGAGAGATAAGAAAAAGCAGGCACACGGAAAAACACACTTGCTGACTTGACAAGACAAGACGAACTGGCAACAGACAAAACAAGGAACACCGGAATAAACACCCAGGGACTAATGGGGAAAACGGGTGACACCTGGAGGTGGGTGGAGACAATCACAAAGACAGGTGAAACAGATCAGGGCGTGACAGGGTGGCTACTCTGAAGAATATCAAATACAAAACATGTTTTTAAGATACTACATGATTCCATATGTGTTATTTCATAGTTTTGATCTCGTCACTATTATTATGCAATGTGGGAAAATAATACAAATTAAGAAAAACATTTGAATGAGTAGGTGTGTACAAACTTTTTACTGGTACTGCATATGTCTCTAACATGGTCATACATTTGGCAGGAGGTTAGGAAGTGAAGCTCAATTTCCACCTCATTTTGTGGGCTGTGTACACATTGCCTGTTTTCTCTTGAGAGCCAGGTCTGCCTACGGCAAGGCTATGCTCACTGAGTCTGTTCATAGTCAAAGCTTTCCTTAATTTTGGGTCAGTCACAGTGGTCAGGTATTCTGCCACTGTATACTTTCTGTTTAGGGCCAAATAGCATTCTAATTTGCTCAGTTTTTTAAAATTAATTATTTCCAATGTGTTAAGCAATGATTGTTTTGTTTTCTCATGATTTGGTTGGGTCTATATGTGTTTCTGTATTGTCTCTCTCTCTCTCTTTCTCTCTCTCACTTCTCTCTCTCTGTCCTTTCTCTCTCCCCTCTCCTCTCTGCCTCTCGCACTCCTCCTGCTCCTCACTATCCCACCATCTCGCTCTCTTTCCAACACTTCTCCCCCTCCTCTCTCTTATTACCTCCCCTGCTTTCTCTCCCCCTCCTACCTCTATCTCCCCCTCTTTCTCTTTCTCTCTCCCCCTCTCTCTGCCAGTAATGGTCTGACAGGGGAAGTGGGTCATTAAGCCATGTCCCTTCTGCCCAAGTGTGTTAAATCTGACACTCTGTTTTCATTGGAGAGTGCTTCGGCTGTACCCTCTCTCTCCTTCACTTCATCCCTCTACCACTCTATCCCTCTCTCTCTTTCTCTCTGTCCCCTCCCTCTCTTTCTCTCTCCTCCGTTCCCACTCCTTCCTTCCCCTGTTTTCTTTTGCTCCCTTGACCTCTCTCAATGCCAAGATATACACTCTCTTTCATTCTGTAGCTTTCAGATTCCACAACCTGAAGTCTGTTTCTCTCTCTCACCTAGACAGCCCTGTCACTGTCATTAAAAGGGTCTGTGTTTGTCTGATGAAGTTACATAGTAGTTACACATTTTAAAGAAGTCTGAAATTAGAAGAGTGAGAGTGGGAGTGAGAAAGAAAGAGAGATATTTCTGTTGGAAAATTCATATGGGTCTGTTCAGACTGGCACATTGCCCGAGTGTCTGGGCTCAGAGTCACACACACATGCACGCGAACACGTACACACCAAACACACACCAAACACACACCACACACACACACACACACACACACACACACACACACACACACACACACACACACACACACACACACACACACACACACACACACACACACACACACCAAACACACACACACACACACCTAACACACACACACACACACACACACTTTTACAGGTACATTTTTTCTCGTTTTCACTTTTTGATTTCGAGGTTGGTTCTGTTTTAAGTGTGGACGCGCATTGATTGGAATCATCCTCGTTGGTCAGGATGTGTTGCACCTGTCTCCTCATTAATCAGTCGTTAGCTTCACCTGTGCTAAAAGCAGCAGAGCCAATGCTCCAGTTGGTATGAGAGATATTGGAAGTGCTTGACAGCTGGGAAAACAAAGCCTTTTATCTTGTGTTCTTCCCTTTGGTTAGCTCCACCTACTTTTTAAACTCCATATTAGAAGATGGGTTTTTATTTCAGTTTGGCTTTTTGGGGCAAATTTAGTGGGCACCCACGGTGGGTGTCTTTTAGGAACCAGTTTCTTGTTGCTAGCCAGCTTACAGTGGTTACCCCCATGAGTGTCTTTGAGAACCCCTCCTAAAACCCCCTTTGTTTCATTTTGGTGTTTGTCTGTGACTTATCTATTGGTCTTAGTGGGAACGTAACAAACGCACATACACAAACACCACTGTTCAAAAGTTTGGAGTCACTTAGAAATGTCCTTGTTTTTGAAAGAAAAGCACATTTTCTGTCTATTAAAATAACATCAAATTGATCAGAAATACAGTGTAGACATTGTTAATGTTGTAAATTAATATTGTAGCTGGAAACAGCTGATTTTGAATGGAATATCTACCTGGGCGTACAGAGACCCATTATCAACAACCATCACTCCTGTGTTCCAATGGCACGTTGTGTTAGCTAATCCAAGTTTATCATTTTAAAAGGCTAATTGATCATTAGAAAACCCTTTTGCAAATATGTTAGCACAGCTGAAAACTGTTGTCCTGATTAAAGAAGCAACAAATCTGTCCTTCTTTAGACTAGTTGAGTATCTGGAGCATCAGCATTTGTTGGAACTTTGTTCTGAAACTCGTCAGTCTATTCTTGTTCTGAGAAATGAAGGCAATTCCATTTGCAAGAAACTGAAGATCTCGTACAACACTGTGCACTACTCCCTTCATAGAACAGCGCAAACTGTCTCTAACTAGAATAAAAGAGGAGTGGGAGGACAAGTATATTAGAGTGTCTAGTTTGAGAAACAGAAGCTTCTCAAGTCCTCAACTGGCACCTTCATTAAATAGTACCCGCAAAACACCAGTTTCAACATCAACAGTGAAGAGGCGACTCCGGGATGCTGGCCTTCTAGCAGAGTTGCAAAAAAGACGCCATATCTCAGACTGGCCAATAAATAAATAAATAAAGAAAAGATTAAGATGGGCAAAAGAACACAGACATTGGACAGATGAACTTTAGCATCCCGAAGTCGCCTCTTCACTGTTGACGTTGAGTCTGGTGTTTTGCGGGTACTATTTAGTGAATGTTCCAGTTGTGGACTTGTGAGGCATCTGTTTCTCAAACTAGACACTCTAATGAACTTGTCCTCTTGCTCAGTTGTGCACTAGGGCCTCCCACTCCTCTTTCTATTCTGGTATGGTCAGTTTGCGCTGTTCTGTGAAGGGAGTAGGACACAGCGTTGTACGAGATCTTCAATTTCTTGCCAATTTCTCACATGGAATAGCCTTCATTTCTCAGAACAAGAATAGACTGACGAGTTTCAGAAGAAAGTTCTTTGTCATGTGTTGTTTGAGACTGGACTGTTGTACCTGTTGATGATAGTAAACATCCAATTTGAAGAATTCAACTA